>NC_060159.1:13504753-13590340 GCF_021292245.1 Micropterus dolomieu
GAGAGAGGTAGGGGGGGGGGGGGGGGGGAGTAGGATAAGGAGGTAAGGGGGACACTCTTAGACTCACAATACTATTTCTCAACTAGAGGGTTTCAAAACCAGCTCACCAACCCATCTTGTGGCAAGATTGTGTACTGCTCCACAGAAGTACAGTAAACATGTATCACAGTTCATAAAGAATTGTAGATAAAAAACACATTGGCTTAAACCACCAGAGGAACTGAGAAATATGTCATGGAAACCATACTAACCAAGCCATACTCTGCTGCATTATTTGAGGACCCAGCACTCAACCACACCTGTGCTCAATACGAATCACCCATACAGACACGCACAGTAGAGTGCAACCCTTTTTTTCCACTGCAGATCTCATTTGATATGCAAGGATATTCACAATTTAGAACAAGGATCACAGTTACATATTAAAACAATTGTTTGCACCTTGCACTTTGTGCTGTTTCACATCTTGTCCAGGACATCCTTGTAAAAGAGATTAAAAATCTCAATGGATTTCTTTCCTGGTAAAATAAAGGTAAAATAAATAAATAAATAAAAAAATTCCTTCTCTTTGTAATTTGATTGATGAATTTGATAATGACAAGATGCTGTATTTACTGTAAACTACGATCCCCCAGGGGAGGCCCTGATGTTCACTGAGAGAGAGAGAGAGAGGGAGAGGGGGGGGGGAGTAGGATAAGGAGGTAAGGGGGACACTCTTAGACTCACAATACTATTTCTCAACTAGAGGGTTTCAAAACCAGCTCACCAACCCATCTTGTGGCAAGATTGTGTACTGCTCCACAGAAGTACAGTAAACATGTATCACAGTTCATAAAGAATTGTAGATAAAAAACACATTGGCTTAAACCACCAGAGGAACTGAGAAATATGTCATGGAAACCATACTAACCAAGCCATACTCTGCTGCATTATTTGAGGACCCAGCACTCAACTACACCTGTGCTCAATACGAATCACCCATACAGACACGCACAGTAGAGTGCAACCCTTTTTTTCCACTGCAGATCTCATTTGATATGCAAGGATATTCACAATTTAGAACAAGGATCACAGTTACATATTAAAACAATTGTTTGCACCTTGCACTTTGTGCTGTTTCACATCTTGTCCAGGACATCCTTGTAAAAGAGATTAAAAATCTCAATGGATTTCTTTCCTGGTAAAATAAAGGTTAAATAAATAAATAAATAAAAAAATTCCTTCTCTTTGTAATTTGATTGATGAATTTGATAATCCTTGGTTATTTGTGTCTGAAGGATAAAGATAAAATTCATCCATTAACTTCATTCATTTACTAGTTGAAGGTTTAGTAAAGAAGTTTAATAAGCAGGTGAAGTGGTCTTTGAACTGTTTTATAAGAAGGTCTGTCACAGAGGCGGGGGTGGGGGTGGTGGTGGTGGTGGTGGTGGGGGGGGGGGGGGGTTAGACAAGATGCTGTATTTACTGTAAACTACGATCCCCCAGGGGAGGCCCTGATGTTCACTGAGACAGAGAGAGAGAGGGAGAGGGAGAGAGAGAGAAAAAAAGGAGAGAGAGACTTTCAGAAACAAAATGAGCGAGTGAGAGTGACACACTGACAAGCAGTTGGTTTTCAATAAGGAAACTGACATTTAGCATCGGAGTACTTCTGAAGACACAAGCCTGGGGGACAAGTTCAAGGTATTTGTCTACTTTCTGTTTATCTCACACTACAGACTGCTAACACAAGTGCTACAAGTAATATTATGGTACACGGTATTGTGATTTTATGATGGGAAAATGAACAGACTAAACAGTGTAAAATAAAGAATTAAAAAGAGAAACATTTAACTAGTTGAACGCTAGTAGAGTTTTATTGGCATTCCATAAAGTCACATAGTTAATTTTTACCATAAAGGGACAAATACAGCAATCGTATGGAGACAAATAAACACTTGTTAAAATAGTGGTTCCAAAGAATCATGACATTATACATGAAAGTAAATTTAGACCAAGAAAATTTAAATTCCTAGTGTGGCAAAAGCGCAGTTAAATTATTGATAAGATCTAGAATATGTAAGGTTGAAAAATGTAAAGCTCATTTTTCTTTTAAATTATCAGTTCCTTTACATGGAAACAAATATGAGATGTATATCGAAGCGTATAATTGTTAGAGAAGGTCTGTCGCTGCTCAACAGCTATTTGATTTCCACTTATAAAATTACCGCCACAATTGCAATAACGCGTCAGTGGATATTTTTAGGTAGATTGTCATCATGACAGTTATATGTTAATTCATGGACAGCTTTAACATTTTTAATAAGTAAGTAATAAGAATAAGTTTCACATTGAAAAATGAGAGTTCACTGTGAATGTATGCATCTGCTTCTTATCAGTTATTTTTAGCACTTTATTTTCTCTCTGGCTGTTGACTAAAATGGCTGTATCTTAAATTGTACATGCAAATGTTACCATATAAAGATGAAAACACATTTTCCACTTCCTCTTATGAGAGGCAATATGTTTGAAGTGCACTTGTATCCAAGACATAAAACTAATAATAGACTCTCCACTGATGATATTAGCAATTATGAGCAGGTTTAATTCATTTTTCAGCACCGGGCATGAACTCACAGACTCTCAGGCCCTGCAGCGGGAGGACTGGAGACTGAAAACAGCTTCAGCAAAGCTCATCTGCTTTATCAGGTAAGAGCACAGAAACAAACTTGCTGAGAGTCTTAGTTGGAACTTGAAATAGGTGGTGGTATTTGATAATGTAGAATGAACCGCATGGAATTACGTGGCATGAATTGTATTATTACATTGATTAAATCTTATTAGTAGTATGCAATATAACTGAAGATTTCCATTACATGTACAGGATGGGCTGCGCTTGCAGTGGCCAGAAACAAGTACAAGATGACAAGTTCTACAAAGGAAAACACAACTCTCAGGCCTCCCACTCAACAAATCACATAGTAGGTAGACTACTTAAAGGAAAAAGCTTTACTTACTTGAACAATGTACAATATAAAGTACTTTACTGTGATTTGAAACTAATGTAGTTACATTACTTGCCAATATTTTTCCATTGACTTACTGCACTTTTTGAATTTTAAACAACATACTTTTTTCCTGTTCTTTAGGGACGAAGTGGAAACAGCTTTTCGGATAATGGTAATTACTGACCACAACGCATATAACACACTTTCTACCAAAAATAACCGGTTGACTGCTGCTGTGCAGAGAAACAGTAGTAGCAGTGAGAAGAAGCTACAGCTAGCGATTGAAATCTCATTTGGATTCCCTCTATTTTCTTGGGGACAAGATGAGATTATTCACGGAAGAAAGTCATTTTTATGTCACAGACTGTATTGAAAGCAACAGAATCATTATTCGTCCAAGAAGAACAGCTTTTGTAATACTGATCTTTGAATTTAGCTGGATGCTTGTGCGGCATCCTTCCACTATAAATTTTATGTTAAAAGTAGCAGCCAAACAAAAACTATTTAAAGACTTTTTTTGAAATTTAAAAAATTTGCACGAAATTACTGTTGTTAATTTAGGCAGATGGTTTCTTTTGAAATAACTCTTTGCTCTACTTGCCTTTAGATGATACTGTGTTTGTGGCACAGCATGACTTTAAAGGGACCAACGACAGTGATCTACCATTCAAAAAGGGAGACAAACTTAAGGTTTTACAAGAGTAAGTTCCCACATCTAGCCCCTAGTAAACAGAATGTGTTCAGCAATAAAGAAACAAATGATGGTTAACCTGAAGAAATGAAAATGATCTGCCATGTTTGTCTGTTTGTAGAAATGGAGAATGGTGGGTGGCTAAATCATTGGCAACTGGGAAGGAGGGCTTCATACCATGTAATTATGTAGCCAGGGCAGATACACTGGAGATAGAAAGGTAAGACACAAACAAAAACACTTTTGTATATATTATCAAACTGCATGGCAGATATTAAAAGGTTTGTGGACTGTTAAATAATGTTTTTAAATTGTTGCATAAAGCGTATTTTGTGGTTCTCATTTCTGCAGGTGGTTTTTCAAAGACATAAGTAGGAGAGAGACTGAACGACTGCTTTTAGCCCCTGGAAACAAACCAGGTGCCTTTCTAATCCGAGAGAGTGAAACCAGCAAAGGTGACCACCGTCAGTCTCTTCGTGTGAGCGTGCCACAAATCAGAATTCTAGTGGCAATGCATCCCTACGTCCAATTACAAAACCGTTCAAGTAGTAACCCCTACATGTAAATGTGCAATCTATTTGTTTCCCACTTAGGGTCCTTCTCACTGTCAGTCAGAGATCATGTACCAGAACAAGGAGATGTGGTAAAACACTACAAGATCCGCAGTCTGGACAAAGGTGGCTACTACATCTCACCCTCGAACACATTCCTATCCCTACAGGAACTGGTGAAATACTATAGCCGTAAGTAATAATCAGAACACATTTAATCAATCTATAAAATGTTGTGAAAGTACTTTTAGAGCTACATCATTTAAAAAGAAGTAGGTTTGCGTATAGGTCTCGAAATGTTTCCTTATCGGTAATTATAAAACATAGCTACATCATTTGTTGATGTGGATTCAGATTCAGCTTGCTGCTGTGAACTATAGGCTGACTGAGCTGGCTTTGAATTAAAGGGGGAAGTTAGACCCTTGTGATGCTTTGTGCATTTCCTGTGTGAGAGGAGTGATAATGAGTAGTGACTATGACTAAACCACAAGATAAGAAGGCCAAATCTCTAGAATGGCTGCCTGCACGCATCAGCTTATGAGAAAGAAGTAAACACAGACAAGCTTTCAAAATGATTTAAGGAAACAAGAGCTCTTTAGGGCTGTTCTGTTTCAGTAACTAAATTTAGCAGAGGGGAAAAAAGCAGGTAGTACTACAATGTGTTTATTCAACTTTCATGTATCATGTTTTGGTGCAGGTACAGCAGACGGTTTGTGTCAGCGGCTGTATGCCCCTTGTAGGTCTAAGGAGCCCCAGCAGCCATGGGCACAAGACGAATGGGAGATTCCCAGAGAGACACTGAAAATGGTGAAGAAACTTGGGGCAGGGCAGTTTGGAGAAGTGTGGATGGGTGAGAAAAACTATTTATCCTGGCATTGCCAACATTTCATAATCCTAGACAGTAGAGCATAGTCAGTTAAGGACTTTGTTTCAATTCCTAATGCAGGTTACTATAAGAACACCCAGAAGGTTGCTATTAAGACCTTAAAGGAGGGAACGATGGCGCCTGAGGCCTTCCTCCAGGAGGCCAACTTGATGAAGCAGCTGCAGCATGAACGACTGGTGCGGCTCCATGCTGTGGTCACTAAGGAGCCCATCCTTATTGTCACAGAGTTCATGATCAATGGTAAGACAAAGTGGAAGACGGAAGGTGGGCAGACATTTGGTGATTAAAGTCTCTCTATTGAGGGATGATATATTGTGTTACAAAAAGAGCTGCAGCTAATAAATATTTTTCATTAATCTGGAAATTATTTTCTTGATTAATCATTTGGTCTAATAATGTCAGAAAATTGTGAAACATATGAGTATTAGGGCCACATTGAAGAATTAAAAAAAATCAGAGATTATGAGAAGAAAGTCATAATATTACGAGAATAAAGTCATAATATTACGAGAATAAAGTTGCATTTTTAAGATAAATGTTAAGGGAAATATCAGAAGAGCATCCTGCCGCCTCCATGCGTTAAAAAACGTGGAGAATCTTGTGAAGTTATACTTCAGTATAGGTTTCACAAATAACGACATACGAAATCTTTTGGCACATCAGCACCAAATTTTGGCACATCAGCACCAAATTATCAGTATCAGGACTTTGAAAAGATTATGCAAGAAACTGTCTCTATTCTGAAGTAAGAATCACACGGGCTTGGAGGAAATTGCCTCTTGTAGAAGAGGAGATGGCCGGTAGTGGTCGACTGCAAGGCTATCGTTGCTTACATCTGCGTGCTATTAAAAGGGGTTTCACGGTTTCTCAAGAAACCTATACTGAAGTATAACTTTACAAGATGCTCCATGTTCCTCATTTTAACGCATGGAGGTGGCAGGCTGCTCTTCTGATATTTCCCCTAACATGTAGCTTAAAAATACAACTTTATTCTTGTAATAGTATGACTTTATTCTCGTAATATTATGACTTTATTCTCCTAATAATAGGCCTACTACTTTATTCTTGTAATACTACTTTATTCTCATAATATTACGACTATTAAACATCTTCAAATGTCTTGTTTTGTCCAACCAACAGTCCAAAACCCAAACATATTCAATTAAAAAGGATATAAAACAGAGAAAAGCATTTGAGTAGCTGGACCGAGAGAACGTTTGGCATTTTTGCTTGAAAAATTACTTTAAACTATTAATTGATTACCAAAACAGATTCATTGTATGATTAATTGATTAATTGTTGCAGCTCTGACACTAAACCAATTTCAAAACATGGGCAAACCATTAACAGTTCACTTTTGTCAGTCGCTGCTTATGAAAAGTACTTTGTTGTAATAAATTGTAGAAAATTACATTTGTAAAGCATAAAATATTCAATTTATGAGACTGTGTCAGAGAGTTGATTCAATTCTATGGTAATTCTTGAATCCATAAAATGAGGTGTTGTTGTACTTGTGGATTACATCTACATACGCAGTAAGGTTTGTTGGGGAGAGTTGTTGTATTGTAATGTATTGTATTAGGCAGGAGATGTAAAAGCAAGGATTGTACCCTTATTACAGAGTATCCTTCTATACTGAAAGTGGAACAGTATCACATGAATTTGGTTGCGTCGTCTTTCTGTGCAACCCCTTTAATTGTAAGACATTTTGACACAACTAAAGTAATTCTCAGAAAATTTTGTCTGTCATTTCTCATGATGATAAAAGTTGTGCTTCTCCTTTTCTCATTCGCAGGATGCCTCCTAGACTTTCTAAAAACAGACGAAGGAAAAAAGCTAAAGCTAAATAAGCTGATAGACATGTCAGCACAGGTGGGGAATGTTTAATTATAAATACACAATTTCAACAACACAACCTCTGTGAATGTACGGAATCTTTTATGTGACAGTTTCATCACGTTGCTAATTTACATCTATCTAAAAATATCAATCTCTGAACATTAACCAAATACAGAATCTTTTATCACTTTGCCTCGGAGTGCTTCCGTTATTCTCGTTATTTTTTTACTTTTTTTTCACTGATACCGCTTGTTTGCGACTTGGCATTAATATTTACTTCACAGTTCTTTAGTTCCTTTGACAAAAATAAAAACACTAGCCGTCTCACTGACCTCAGAGTCTATTTATACACACAAGCTGTTCTACAGTGCCACTTTGAACGTCTGTTATAGTATGTTCTTTGACACCAGTCATGATGTGATACACATGGAAACTGTCAGCAGTAGCTGTGTGGTTTCTGTGGCGGGGCTTTTGCTCATCTGGCTTGAAAGCCTCGCCCCACGTCAATTATTAACATCCGGACAGGAAATCATGCATTTTCCATCCACAGTGAGTTCCCCCAGAACTCTTTTGCCCCTCCAAAAAAACAAAAAAAAAAAGCATTTTCACTTCCTGAGAGTTGGCACATCCTGTTAAACCTACTTTGCTGCCAATATCACACACATAAACACAAGTATACACACATACTGTAGCTGCACAAGCTTTACATTTGCTCAACTGAAGTTACTGTACACACTAACCAGCGGAAATGCATACAATATGTGTACATCACCATTTATTCGATGAATTCAGGGTATTGTAAAACAGACATCTTTCAAGTGTAGTTATTAGTTATTTCTTGATACAAATGAATGAAATAACAGCTTCATTTTCCAACTTTGCATTTGATCTCATGATTCACTCAAAGAGCCATCTCAAATATTCCACTTTATCTCCTTACATGACAGATAGCTGAAGGCATGGCGTACATCGAGAGGAAGAACTACATCCACCGAGACGTGCGTGCAGCCAACATTCTGGTCAGTGAAACCCTGCACTGCAAGATAGCAGACTTTGGCCTGGCGAGGATCATCGAGACAGAATACACAGCTCAAGAAGGTGCAGTATGTGCAGTGTTTCCCCATGTTGGACCAAGGGCCATAGCCAGGATTTTAAAAATGATGATCATGACTTAAAATCCCCCAATGCACCTTCACCCTCCTAAATTTGAACAAGAACCCAAAAAAGGTCTCTACATTTTTTCAAATCAGAAGTTCTGATTTTTTTTAAATATTGTATTGTATTGTATGTTGAGTCACCTGTTAATTACACTTTCTGTAATGTTTTCCCTCTCCAGCAACATGAAGGTCTAAATTAAATTGCATTAATTTGGCGGATGAGTCTGTCCAGAAAGAAGTGCAAGAAGTACGTTAAAACTAAAAAGAAGCAAGAGATATATAACACTCCCAAAGAAACAGTTAGAAAGCGTGTTAGAGAGCTTTGTCGCATGTGCCTTTAAAAAAATAATTATAAACATAGGCGCTAGCGTGGGGCATTGAGGTGAAATCTGTAATGCTGTTTTCAGTGGTTTCTCTTGGCTGCCTGGAATAAATACAAAGAGTATAAAAGAGATTAAAGAGAATGACACCTCGATATAAATGGTGTAGGAAAATTTCTAACAGTTATCAAATCTCTGTCATCTCAGGGTATTATGCCGTCATATCACCCCAAGTTAAGAAGAACAAACACACATTCGCACAAAGCACACATACCACCACCTACATGTTCTCTACTACATTTCCTTCTGCTATTTCTCACCCTCTTTGTGACAACTAGGCGCTAAATTTCCCATCAAATGGACGGCTCCAGAGGCCATCAATTTTGGCACATTCAGCATCAAATCAGACGTATGGTCCTTTGGGATCCTCCTCACAGAGATAGTCACCTATGGAAGAATACCCTACCCAGGTACGACAAGTGAGAAATAAATAAAAAAAGAGAGAAACATGTACTTAACGTAAATTATGTATATTATAATGTTGCCTTGTTACTTTGAAGCTAAGCAAAATATGATCTATTAAAATCTGGCTGCATTTTTGTTTTTCCTGATCAGGGATGACCAACCCAGAGGTGATCAGGTGCCTGGATAGGTCATACAGGATGCCATGTCCGGACGGCTGCCCCGAGGAACTCTATGACATTATGATGATATGCTGGAAGCAGAGGCCTGAGGACCGGCCTACTTTTGAATTTCTCCAAAACACTCTCAACGACTTCTTTATTGCCACAGAGGGACAATATGAGATGCAGCCGTGATAAAAGAAAAAGAAAATGTTTCCTGTTGGTAACCCGTAGAGACAAAATGTCCGACATGAAGGAGGATGAGGACCAAACATCTTCTTTATAACAGATGCAATTGATTTTTTTTAAAACCTTTCAAATGGACACATTTTTTAAAGCCTACCTTCTGACTGAATGTAAAAACCTATTTATTGGCTTTCTCTGTCTCTCGCAGCTAAGAACGACTGAAAACATGTCAGAAAGGAAACGTTCAGAACTGCAACGCAATGTTTTATTATACTGACTGTACTCCTGCCATTGATGGCTCCCATTCTTGATGAAAGCCACGGAGTATGAGGAGACGTAATTAGGACTGATATATACAATGGTAAAAAAGGAATATGGAAACACAGTACATGCATGATGTAAAAAAGACCTTTGGACCCAAGGAAGTCAGCTCAGGTAAAGTTACAGATAAAACATTTGCATGGTACAGAAACAAGCAGCCCGAGATTACATGCACAATACTTTGCACTTTTTTCCTTCAGTCATCCAGCAGATACGACAAAAATAGAAAAGGGCTTCCTAAAGAGAATTTTTACTTGCATACATGTTTTTTTTTAAATAAAAATATTTACATTATTTAGAAGCTGGGCATGTTGTTATATTTCATTCCAGTTGGTTTATTTACTGTGCCATAGAAGGGTTAATCAGTTCACAGAGAAACGGACCTTCTCTATCATGCACTCTGTACGCTTAGCATAAAACATACATACAAGATGGGACTTTTAAGGGCTATATTTTGACAGCTTTTTATGCTGTGTGACATAAAATAGACAGCACCCTGAATTAAACAAGAATAAAGAGGGTTTACATGCACAGGAAGTCCCATCCAAACATATCATCTAAATAATAATAATATAAATAATAATTTCTGGGACTTTAATTTTTGTTTGAATAATAAGCCAATGGAGGATAAACAGTGACGAGCGATAACAACCCAAAGGTAAAACCCAAACTCTATGACCAAGTCTCTCAGTATTATGTGCTCAGAGACAACAGCAGCCTACAGGAAGCCTTTAAAAGCAACTGGCCCTACTAAATTACAGTGGTTTTGATCCTGTAACTAAACCATCCCAGGGGGGCTCAGACTGTATCTTGAAGATAAGAGAGTTGGATGGCCGAGGCAGCCAGGGGTTAAACCCTGCGACTTCCGGAATGGACAGGAAACAGGAAGTGTGAGTCAGCATTCCTCAAATGCCACACAGCTAGAAGCACCTCACACGCTACATTTGTGGGGTTCTTCACATTTTTTCTACTTGAAAACACTAGTTTGGTATTTGGCGGTTTTCTCTGCTATGGTTGATCAACCTACTTTCAATTGTGAGGAAGAGAGAGTCTTTTACTTTATGGAATTTAATATTAACTGCAAATAAGATGAGGGAAAACATCAACTTCCATTAATTAATAGTACAGGCAAATACACACTCAAAATGCACCATCATCACGCTAAGTGTGACTTTGTGTTTATGTACCATTGGCCAGCTTTCTTGTTGTGTCATCAAAACAGCCTGTAACAGCAACTGATTTCTTTTTCATATACATGAGCTCAGGGCTTTCTCTAAAAATATGCATAGTCTTTCATTTTCTTATACATTAAATCCATTAAATACATCCTAGCATCAGAGAGCTGCCACACTGGCAATCTGTGTAATATCAGTCTTTCTTACACATGCAAGCAGAGACAGTTTAACAGTAGTTTGGCCAGTTAAATGCCTGTGGCATCTTGGATGTTTAACTTCATCAATTATGGAAATGAACAATTCCCCGTAGTCACGTGGTTCATTCTCCTGATAATACTAATCTAAAATTATAAACGCAAGAGAAGTTTGAAAAGCAGAAACTGTAAGAAGAAAAAGGGCAGTGTTACAATGATGATGTACTCTTGTCATCCTGCAGAGGACAGTGTCACACAGTTTCACACCAAGTGCTCTGCTGTAAACTACAAAGAGACTGTTGTGCCACTAACGATGTGAGAGTCACATTTCCTTCATTTAAGACAATCTGCAAAATGATACTTCAAATTATATATTACCACAATGCCAACATTGTGTCTCAATTTTTTTATGAGTGTAAAATGAGCATTTTTATTGAATATGAGGCTGATGGCAGGGGAATGCATTATCAAAAAATACAGCACATCCTCCTAATGGCATTATTTACATGTTTCTTGGTCACAGCCATGGTCAAAAATTCCTCATAAATCACACCTCCTGCTATGGGCTAAGGAGTTCCACTGTGTACAGCTGTGGTCTCTAACTACTGGGCCACCATATCACACACTGATTCTATCACAGTAATCTGTGTCTAATTTATTTATCTAATTATCTGGCTGTCTTTGCATCTAAAAGTGTTTACGTGAAAGGCTCAAAAGGAATAAGTATTATAACATAATATAAAATCGTTATTGTATCTGTAGAACAATTGCATTACCATTAGTCACACCTTTATTAATTTAGGCATTTGCTTTACTAAATCTGCAGTTTACCTCTGGCAGCATCAACAAATATAACAATGGTGGATTATCTATCAAATATCCTAAGAATCCATTGAGCACAGGGTGAAATGTTTTCATTCAGTGCAAGAAACTGGAAATGTAATGAAGCAGCTAATGTTTGGTCACTGTTTTCAAAAGCTACCCCACAGGCAGAGATAATAATAACACCAGTCTGTCTGCTGATGAACTGAGGGAACTACCATTAATAAGTCTCACACTGTAGTGTGATTGATAAGCAGCCTCACCTTGAAAGGAGCCATGATGTTAACACAAGATGACAAGACATGAGGGGTAAAGGTTGGGAGGCCCAAAAACCCTCTCCCCTCCTTCTGCTCATCACTGCTGCCTAAAAGGGATAATGACGGGAAATTGTTGCTCGTACACAAATTGATGACTGATCCCTGTAGAAGGCAACACATCATTAGCATCATGTGAGGATAACCCCGCTCTGTCCTCTGGGATATAAAAAAAAGAATACAAGAGCATGCCACCCCAGATGAAAAGAGGTGTGCTTTCATCTTCCAATGTTGTTGCTGTTGTCAACGGCGTACAATTGAGATTATGCTCCCCATAAACGTGCTTTCTCTCCTGGGCTTTGATGTCATTAAATTAATGGAGTCCATCAATCAAGACTGTTCGGTCCAACAGCTGTGAAGGTAGAAGAAGTCTACAAAACATTTAGGAAAACAGCATTTGGAGGATGACAAAAGGATGAGCCTCACACAAACTAGGGCTACTAAATGTGTAAGAGTCATGTCATAAACAGATTTTATTTATGAATCATAATATCATATATATAGTTTTACTTACTTACTATAAAGCTTTATTTCCTGAAGTTAACATGAATTAACAAACAATTAAAAGCAGATCTTCTGTGCACACATCAATCTGTGAAAACTTGCCTCAAACAAGAAGGTACAGCTCTCTTAATGGCTCCAGGTGCTGCAAACAGGCAATTGTTTTGTGTTTTACAGGGCTGTGCAATATGACGATATGATATCTATCGCCTGACGATAGAAAAACATCTATTGTTAACGTCTATAGAACATCCAACGTAATTCTAAAATCTAACTTGAAGCTAACTTCACCGCGGTCAGTTCTTCCACATATGGCGGTGTTGCGGAAAAGAAATTTGCATTCAGTATAAACAAATGTGAAGGCGAGTGAAGTTTACTCCTAACTGGATAATACTGAACTGCAGGAATCAGACAATGCAAGCTAAAACGAGGAGCTCATACCAAAGAGAGAAGTCTGTTGAGCCATTATTCCAGCAGTTCCAGCCATGATGTGTGTGTCAGGCAACTTTTAATGGCTTGCCCGCGGACACCGAGGTTACTTTCTAGTTCACCAAGACATACAGTGTTGTTGCGATACTCAGCAGAAGAGCTGAGTATCGCAGTCTAGAGCTGCTGTTCTGCTCTGGGACCATCTCATCCCTTTCTTAAGCTTTGCAGCAGTTAGTAGCTACAGTTTGCTAGCCCACAACTTTCTGTAGCTAACGTTAGTTACAGTCATGCGTCATCGTTGTTCACTCTATATCATGGTATTTGTCATGTTATTGGATTTCTCCAGAATCCTTTATGAAAACTCCACAGTAGGTGACCAGATTTTTGGTTTGGTGGACAGTATGTCATTAAAAAATATAATGTTATTTTATATGAAATAAAAAAGTGGGACGATTTTGGTTATAATCTGTCAAATATTGGCTAACTCTTCTAAATGAAATTAAGTCATTTTGAGGCAGAAACTACCTTTCAGTCAGTAAGTAGAGGCTGCAATCACTTTCTAACAAGTATACTGCATGTATGTTGTTTTGGCCATTTAATGGTATTTTAAGAGTTATAATCTGTAAAACGCATAGGTATCATTTATACTGGGGACGCTGGGGACATGTCCCCACCACTTTTTGAAATGGCTGATGTTGTCCCCATCACTTTTTTAAAGCATTTGTAAAAAAAAAAAAAAAAAGAAAAAAGGCTGAAAAATTGCTTGCAACAAGAAATGGATTTAAAATATAGTCTTGTCATGTTCTTGTGACACAAAGTTGTGCATCATTATGTCTCACTGGCATTGGCTCTCATTGGCTGGAGCCAATGCCAGCTGACATTGGGCACAAGGGAACACCCTGGACACACATAGATGAACAACCACTCACGCTCACACCTAAGGACAGTTTAGGCTCACCAATCAACCTAGTCCACATGTTTTTGGATGGGAGCAAGCTGGACCACCCAGAGAGAACCCATGCAGACACGGGGAGAACATGCAAACTCCACACAGAAAGGATTGGTTGGTACAGAGCAAGTTAAATAATGTAGGGTCATAAGGATAATTGCAAAAGAGATTCTGGTCACCCTACTCCACAGAGCCCCTGAGCTCTACAGAGCGTTTTAGCAACTTTTAGTTTCTTGTTTTGGTTTTGAGACCTGCAACTTTTCTGTTTTGAATCCCTCTCATCAGGATTGTTTTCCAATACAACAGCATGTTGAGCTAAATAAGCTCTGGTAAATACACTGTACGCTACCTGTCCAGCACCAAACACCAGACTGTTTAGTTAGAGACAGGCTGGTGAGCACTTACCAGCTAAAGAGCCAGATATTTCCCAGAGGAGTTAGTTGGAAAGCAAAACAGAGATAAAAGGAGAGTGAATACTGGAATTACAGTACATCCGACAGGTGGACAGAAACACGACTCCAAATCACTGCTAATGCTGCTCCATGTCTGCTGGAGTGTGTAAATAGGTGAGTGTTTGCTTAATACAGTTGCCATATCAAGTTTATAAATTGATGCATTGTGTTTATAGTTTCTATTATTGTTGCTATTGGCAATAGGAAGATGGCCAGGAAAGTGGTGGCACTAATAACCCTACACATTAGATAGCTTTAACACAAATACACCTACTACTGTCTACCCCTGACATACAAAATCAGTAACATGTTCATGTTAATTTTTCCTCATCATTTGGAGCATGAAAAAAACCCCACTTCTATTCTATTCTATTTCTATTGCAAGTCAGTACTGAGCACTTAATGCTCAACATAAAACAATAGAAAAGATGATGGCAAAAAAGAGAAGAGAGCACTTTTTACTTGGCTTATGTTTTATAGATCTATACAGTGGGTTGATTGTATTGTCTTTTTCCTAACCAAAATGAAGTCTATTGAGGGGCCATTCGTGCTAATGGAATTTTCTTTGATGAAGCCAATACAAAAGGTATCTGCACACAGGGGCACATTTTATGGAGGCTTGCTTCCTTTCCTTTGGCTGGTTGGGAAGGATTTAGGAAACCATCTGCTAGATTGATATTTTCTCTTGATATATGGGTCTGTGGCAATTCATTTACTGTAGAAAGCCTTAAAGCAGTGAGGTAGCAGGAACCCCACCAACACCCACAAATGTATCTGGTGATTGGCCACCATTGAGGTTGTGCTCAATGATGAGTCAAGGGCAGCGGTAACTACGGGGAAATGTAATTACATGTGCGCTGGTGCAGTAAAAAGTACTGCAAGATGCTGCTGGCCTAGGCAATGTGGGCTGAAATGTGACCAGTCAATGTTCTCCTAGACCTTCTGTCTCCACTGTTAAGTGTTGAAGGACTACGTGATCTGATTAGTTTTAAAAGAATAGTCAGTAATGAAGAATCAGACAAATTAATGAACTCTGCTATGAGCGCTAAATTAACTCCATACAACCATAAACCTTGTACTGGACAGTAAAACACTAAGCAACATTACAGCTACTGTACATCTCACACAGCCGCACTTGTGTAACACCTGATATCTTTTCTCAGGGACATATGAGTCTTTTGTTAGCTCACCAACAAGACAGCTCATCATCCCTGATCAGTATGCAGCGCTGTGCTTCAGCCCATTTTAAGATACCTGCTGCCACCAGCTCCCTTCTCCTATAGAGGTTTGAACCAAATGTTAATGTAAATATTCATATAAGTGGCTTTGACCTTGGATTGCTGTCTTCGACTATGCTTTCTCACAGACTGATTTTTTCCCCCACATCATATGTAAAAGCATTAAATATAAAAAAGAGGAAAATCAAGAAGAATATGATGTAAAAGTGGAGGTGAGATGTTGGTGAAAAGTTGATACAATTTATGTCTTTTGTATTTACAATTTCTTTGTGTAATTAATGTACAGTATACTGTGGGAGGTACTGTATAAACAATGCTTTTATCCCATCATGCCATTTCACTTAATGGTGACTGATATGTGATAATGCGTTATGTCAGAGCCAGAAAACTCTTTAGTAGGTCTCATCCAGCATACTGCTTCTAATATTCCACTGTAAGTACCTCAGGCTCATCAGGAGAATGGACAAAATTATCTATAAACAGTCAGTCTGCAGTCACCTATTAAATCCCTGCCATGTTTCTGCCTTTTTATTACTTGTAAAGTTCTTTTACTGGGCACTGAACACCATGCAATTAACATTTTGAGTCTTTTCTCCTGCAAGGGGAATTTATTTTTGGTATATTTTTAACTCTGTCCTCACAAGATCTTGTTCGAAGGTTTTCAGATGAGATGACGGAGTTGCAACACGAGGAACAGTGTGACGTAAAGCAGGGGAGTCGGGATAGATGGAGTTCAAAGCCTGGACGATGCTTAGAGGTAACCCTCTGGCCTTTAAAAGGTCCTCTTTACTTTGCTTAATTTATTCATTAAAAACCCGCTCGCTAAGACGCCACCTGCATCAAATTATTTCTATGTTAAAGTGTTTTATGTTAAATTAATCCAACAGCCTAGAAATGTGAAGGTGACACATTCCTTAAGCTGTACAATGGGAGTAAAGGATCCTAAACTTGCTTTCACAAATACATGCATACACACTTGCAGGATCATTATAAGTGGCACTTCGGATAGAGCTGTGGGATCATGTCAGATAAAAGAGGTTGGTAACTAATGTCTTAGAGGAAATAAAAGCTTATTAATGATCTACCCTGTCAGTTTACAGATTAAGATTCCAATCAGACATACACCTCTACTCATATAGTACAATACTTGTCTCTTGGTGCTGAGGTGATGGCACACTGACTCAGTGAGAAAACTTTTGTACTTTTAAAATGCGTGGCAGGAGCTTAAGAGATATACAGTGACACACTGCTGGCATTTCTGTATGCAACCTGTAAAATACTAAATTTCATGTAAACACAGGAAGTCGGCATCTGACTCTATTCATTTAGCAGGACTCCAATGTTTTACCCGGGTTTCACACAAATCGAAGGAATACTCTCCCTCATGCAGTACACGGCTGAGCAACAGGAAGTACTGGTGCCGTCGAGCAATTATGTCAAAAACAAACAACTCGCTTCAAAATTAGAATGAGGCAGAATTGAAGTGCAAAACATGTCGAGTGCTCCTATGCAAAATTAAAAAGCCATAAGCCTGAGTGTCACTTGTGTAGATCATTTAAGTTCCATTGTAAGCCTTTCAATGAACTCCTTGTAGTACATTTTCCAGTGAGATAAAAACGTCACCTCTCCAACATTCTCTAATACCTCTTTTAAATGCTGCTATAACTCATTCCACAATGTACTTTGATCAATTATGAAATATTTTCTATTTTCCACTCACATCAGTTACATTTATTGGCCTTTTTGAATAATTAAAATATTATGAGGTACTCCACGCTTAAAGCCTTTGAAGACTCAATCTTTAATTCCCACTTAATACTTCAGACTACAGCAGCTCTTGCACTGCTGCCTTGGTCTTCTTCGGCATGCTAATCATTGTGAAATAATAAAAGATTTTTTATTCCTATTGCCTTTTTTCCCCCACAGTGATATAGTATCTGTTCTGATGGGAGTGGTTGTTGACTTGAACCTGAGATGTTTGCATTTCAACATGTTGCATTTCAACAAGTGAGCAACTTACTTTACCTCTTCTAACACCTCTTTCAGCGATTTAAGCAATTTATGAAAACAGGGAATTAAGTATTGCTGTCAAGACTTTGCATAAATTCCGGCTCATGTTACTGCTAAAGATTGTAGGGCAAGTGCTACATCTTACGGGACAAAAAAAGAGACTGCAAGAGGATTTTTCCAGGGGCAAAGTATATAAATCCCAGCATAGCAGACTCATGAATGTAGCTGTGTGTGAGCCAATAACTCTCTCCCCTCTGTAAATCAGCACAACTTACTTGAAAGAAGTTAGAATTAAAGCACCTTGTTCGCAAATCACACCGCACTGCAAAATTGTTTTATGCTGATTCTGAGTCTCACCCTGAAGCAATATCATGATTAGTCCTTATTTGAACAGAACACCTCTGAACCCTTTTTACACCATGGAAATTTATTTTACCGATGAGCTCAATAAATAACTGGAAGGAAATCAAGTTTTATAAACAAGTTTAAAAGGAAATGATCAGTCAAGTCTGTTCATTGGAGCCTCATTCTCACAGCTCTGTAATATACTGGCTGTAAAGCTAACAACATAACACAAAAGAACGCAGATAGTGCAGTGAACACTAACCACAACATCCCCACTTTTCAGTGTCTCTGTTGAAGGAAACGGAAAAGCTGCTATTGAGATAAATGCCACAGAAATGTCAGCTACTAATAGACAGCTGTCATGGTAACTCCAATATCTAATATCTGGCTTAAACGTCATAATTTTACTTTCAAAAACCTCTTTGTCTGCTCCAGCAGAGGACTGGTGAGCACACAGAAACCATGGCAACACCAACAGAGGTGGAGAACTGACCACCAAAAGCTTTTGAATGGTTAATTAAATCACAAACAATATTAAAGTTTCGAAAGGGGCAAACACACTTCTGTCTAAGGAGTTAATTTGCTCCTTTCATTGACGTTCTAAAATCATACTTGTGATCTATCTTCCATATCCACTCATCTTCTGATTCATAATTAGAAGCTGTTTAATAAGTCGTTTCCCACACATTTGATGACCTCTTTGTTGCGCCTTGAATGAAGACTGCAGCAGCCTGCCTGTGTGGGCAGAAAGACAAGCAATATGAGGCGAAGCGCTTGTCCCATGAGGCAATGCACTCAGCTTATCAATGAGATCAATCGTCCTGATAACATGGTGTCTTAGGGGGCTGCACAGTATATGATGGATGAGAAGCATGTCGTGGGGGGGGGGGATTGTTAAACAAAACACTTCATTCTTATTACATTTCTCATCAGAAGTTTACTGATTGAAGTAGATCATTACAGTAGGTCTACTACAACACCCATTGTGATAGAAAACATTCCATCTTGGGAAATGTCAATCAACACAACATGACAGCACTCTGTAATATCAACACTCAATATTAGCTTCTGACATTGACATTGACATTAAAGCAGCAGGAGAAGCATGCTACAGTGTGAGAGGTGTCTGCAGCCCAGGTAGGAGTGCTCCCTCCTCTGATGATGACACGTGGGACATTAATCATGGCATGCTGTGCATGAACGCCAAGTGCCAGAAAACCAGAGGGTCTTATAGGCTACCTAGGGGTGGGGTTGAGGGGGGGGGGAGGTCTACCGGAAAAGGACTGCAGGATGACCAGCCCCGGGCGCGTGAATAAACAACGTTTAGGTCCGAGACGTAGGCTAAATAGTGAGCCGTAGAGCGCGAGGGCAGTGTAAAAAAACGAGAAAACTTAGAGGCTGCCCATGGTGCTGTATCGCCCCACGGCGTCCCCTCAGTCTGCGAGGGGACCAACGAGCCTGTGAGCGTCATCCTTTCTACGACCTGTTCATACCTGAGCTCTCGTGCGAATGCAGGGATGATGTACGTCCATAGGTTCAGCCACCTGACTCGGTCTCAGTCCGCATGAGAACATGGACGAAGGACAAGCGGATATAAACCCCAAATGAAGAACCCTCTTCGGCTCGACAAACATGTTGAAGACATCATTTGTCACGTACTTTCACTGGTTATCTATTTACTGAGCAGCTCGAGCCCGATTCAGCCCCGTAGCCGTTCGTTCCTTCATGAAGGGGATTTGAACATGTTGTAAAATAAAAACATGGACTGCTGTAATTTAGCTGCCCTTTAAGCATAGGAGGTCTACGTTTTAATCCGAGAAGAGCGACGACACCCGCCGAGACATGGCTCGTCTACTTGTTGTGGTCAACTCCGTGGTCCTGTTGCTTTTTGGCAGCGGCATGTTCTTGGTAGGAGCAAGTAAGTACAAGCCTCTACAGCAGAGGAGTCCGACCAATTTTTGTGCACTTTGTAACCTTGTAAAATGCGCCATTAGCCATACAAAGTATTACAAAAACTAAAACAAAGGTCACAGTGTTTTTTAGAGTCTCACGAGACTTTTGCTGTTTAATCTGCACCTGATGATAGATGCACTTGATCCCACCCTTTATTCACACATCATACACTATTTTGTATGTGTTTTAATGCCCATGTATACTCAGTATCCAGTTCATCCAGTAACACCTGTCTAACCAGTATAAAGTAGGTGCAAGCAAGTACAAGCTGTGCTGTTACACCTGTCTTTACTTTCTTTGAATCATGTAGAAATATTACAATATCTTTTTTTTGTTTACATTTCAATTCATAATAACCTTAAGCCTAACAATGACAGTTTGCCCCATGCATCCAATTAAAGAATACATAGCATGTTTATACAATATTAGCATGTTTAAAGCAAGACGCATGCACAACTATCGCCACCACAGCCACATCCAGCACTTTCCACCACTCACTTGGAAGGCTACAACATGCAGGGGCATTTGCTTCTCTATAATAATGTGCCACCAGTTGCAGAGTCAACACTGCTTTCAGGTTTCATTTACAACAGTGTATACACACCCAGTATAGTTTGCATTCTTGCCATTGCAAGCTTGGCTGTTAGACTTACTGGTTATATATTTTTCCTTGAAATCTTCTCTGTCTGCCACTGTATGCGTGCATCTACAGTATCTCTGTCTCTTTAACTACCTGTCTGCCTCGATCACTTCTTCCCTCGCCCCTCAATGGAACTGCGTCCTACGTGTGATAGCGCCTTGAAATAATCAGATTGGCACTTTACTGTTTCTGTGGGGGTGTGTGTGCTGTGTGCCTGAAACAAATATTCATAGCTTTTTGTCATGTTCTGCGTCAAAATTTGAAACGCAAGAGCATCTCTGATCTCAGTGGAGTGCTGCATAGGGCTATAAAGAGCAGGGGAAGCTAAAATAATAAACATGACACTCATAAATACAAATGTGGCTGTCGCAATGAGCTTCAAAGTAAATGAAAAGAAATGCTGAATTAATTAGCGCCACCCTTATGTATGCTCTGAGACTATGGGATTCACAGTGACACAACATTCAGGGGGAAGGTCTGAATTAGTTGTAAGCCTCTTTGGTTCATGGAAAAGTTTTCCATAAACATTTCCACTATACAGCGAAGCAGGAAAAAGGATTTCAGTGAAGTTCTCTTTGGTGATATTGTCAATGGGATTTGCTTAGATATTTTGATTGTGATGCTAAAATTATGTAATGGTGGTTAGTACCATGTAATAAAGCCTGTTTTTCTTTCATCTCACCTACTGAAACTTGTTCATAAAGCTTTGTACTCATCCACTGAGCATGCTTTTCAATATGAGTCATGATTATACATTGATCTACATGGCACAGGTATTTGGATTGGTAAAACTGAAGATTTGTAAAAATCTGAAGAAATGACATTTGGTGCACATAAAGTCAACTGTCATTGAGAAAGAAAATCCAGAATGCACAATCTTCCTAAATCAAACAGTGGGAACACACTTGGATTTCTGTCATTTCTTTAGTCCAAACTGACAAGAAATATTTGAACGTGGGTAACCATATTTACATTTACACGTTCTGAAAACAAGCATGCTAGAAAATGAATCCCCCATGAGGCCTAAACAGAGCTTTAGCCAGTGAGAAAACATGAATTAGAATGTATTGGATTTATTTGGATGGCCAGGCTCATATCATTCTTCAAATTGGCAATCTGCTGTTTATAAACCTGGTGACACATTCTTGACAAATAGACATTCTGTATTACAGCTGAATCCATCCGAGTGAGGGCTAATGTTTGCTCATGTTGTCATAATGTTACCTGCTGTCACATGGCAGACATTTTACAAATACACAGGGAAAATACAGACTAGTGTGTTTGGAGAAAAAACAAAAGAAGATTTGATTCAATCTGAGATTTTATATCTATGTTTTGAGTCTCACACAGTAGCTCACACTTGTTGGTGTCTTGTTTAGACGTCTGTTAGATCCAGTAAACACCCACTGTAGCCACTAAAATCAACTTGTTCATAAATCTGCTCCAGCATGTGACTTCATACTAGCCTTTTGCAGTTTTGGGATGATGAAGCAGTGTAAGCTTCAAGCTTAAAAGCCTCGGGGTGGCACCTGGTCCCATCTGGTCCCAGTGCCATTTTACAGCCTCTGAGTGTATGAGAAAGAAGAGTGTTAGTAAAGGAAGAGACAGTAAGTTCCCCTACTATAGAGAGGTTCTAAAATGTATAGGAAAAAGCAAAGGACTTAGCCACACCTGGCTGGACAAGTCCTTTCCTCTGTGTCCGACTACTTCATATTGTTGTTGCTGCGCTAGGGAGACAGACAGACACTAGTGTACTAGAGTAAGAGATTGAAACAAAGATCACAAAGTCACTGCTCTTACATGGCTTCAAATGTAAAGTAAAGATGTGAAGGAAGGCAGGATCTCAGTGGGGGGATGAAACATGAAAATGGTCTTCAAAGGTGATATGGGGGCAGGCAGTTCTGCGGCTGAGTTAAACCAGCACAAAATTGCTTAAGAGTTCCACTACTGGGCAATTTGCAACACGGCGGCCTGTGAGCAGCTGTGCGACAACCTTCTGCTGTGCAGAGGAGAACATTTAGACTTCCCACGACTGGGTTCGAAACACATCCAGATTGAGCTGTTTGAAGACTGACTGGGCAACACGTCAAATTTAAAGGCACCAGTTTTGACTTATTGCCTTTATTTATAAGATGTCTGTGAATATATTATCTCACAAGGGCCTAAGGTATTATATGTATTAGAAAAGGATTACATTGCAAGCAGCTCTTCAAACTGTCAGTAGCTTAGAGGCAGAAATATGATCAATAATACTGTCCACATCTTGGTAGATCAGTGCGTTTTGCCTTTTAAATGTGTTTGAAGCTAAATGAATTATGCACCTTTGGGAGTTTCATTGTGTTGTTAGTGAGCCGGTCAATTGTTTGGAAAATTTATGAACGTTTATTACAGAATAATGAGCAGAGCACTCTCTCATGTCAGACTTGATTTTCTTTGTAAAATGAAGTAGAACCCGCTTCTGTCTCTATTTGAGACATTCACTGAGTCATAGAGCAAATGTCTCTTTGTCACACTCTCCTTTTAAATGTCAGTTTTCAAAAATCATTCAAAAGAAAGAACTGGGTTGAAAAGTGTCTAACATCTTCTTTTACCTTCTTTAATCTGCAGAGCCTATTAGAAAAGGTTGCCGACTCTGCTAACATACTTTCTAAAAGAAATGCATAGAAAGAGGCAGCAATATAGCATTTTGCATTCACTGTGCATTTCAACATTTTTTCTTCTACTTCAGCATCAAACTAAAGTGGCTCAGGGAAATGCTAAAATGGACATGACATGTCATCTGTCAAATTCTGCTCCTGGTAAACCCGACGGGGGATGCAATCTCCAATTTTCTACGCCCATTTTTCTCCTTCTGTTTAATCAATATGTCATGGGTATCCAAGGTGGTCTGCAATCAAAAGCTACACAGGCTGCCTTATCTTGATAAACCTAAAATCACATTATTTGATTACAAAAAAAAACATTATCAATCAATCTCTTCACCTCATATGCTGGGAATATACAGTATAAGCAACCAATAAACAAACTATGTGTAAATCAGGATAAATTGCGTAATTGTGCTTGGCAAGCAAATATAGAGGACAAAATATTAGATGCCAAAGCTGTGCCTCGCTCGGACAAATTCAAACTGGGCTCCTTTCCACGTGGCGTGTCAGCCATTCAGAGCTCCACCTGCACTTTCACTATCTCTCTGTGCACTCTGGTTAGATGGGGAGTAGCTAATGCAATGGGCTTTGGCTATATTCTATGATTCATCCTGGCAGTGCGCCCACATCCCAAGAGGGTGTTACCATTTGTTTGCACTGACACACGCCTCGGCCGCTGTGACCTATTGCTGTTTGATTTCAGATCTTACATAATGCATTCTGTGGAGTGGGGCTTACTCAGGACACGTGGCCGACAACAAATACTGAAGTATCCACAATGACACTTATTACTTCAGAAGGGAACATCAAACAAGCTGGAAGGGAACATTTGGAACAGGATTGGATAATTGGACTTCACATCAAGAAAAATATTTGCATTAGAAAATCAAGTCATCTGTTGTCTGCTCATGAGCCAAGAGTTTTTGAAATTATTAAATGAATGGATACAACAATGTTAGTTTGTAGTTTTAGTGATTTATGTTCAACAGTACAAAAAAGTCCCCTTACCCAGGTGCTTCAAGTTAAAAACCACATGCTATGGAAACAACATCATATAGGATGAGGGCACTTAGACATTAGAGATGATTCATGGCCTGCTTCACCTGATCCGTCACTTGCTCCATCACCACTAAATGACCCACAGACAATACATCATAGTTAGTGGCTGTTATTTTTGCCCATGATGGCAGGCTGCAACCCCCATTATCTAAAGGACAATGAGCTTCAAGAGAAATGAACGTGTCCAGTCTTAGATAAATGTTGCACCTGACTCTGAAGGGTGTGCGACATGTGCTGACGGCAATCTCGGCTTGATAGTATTTGCCTTTTAACGAGAAAGATTTATCCTTAGAAAACAAATAACAATGCTTGTTAGTTTGGCAAAGGGTGTCCTGGGGATGATTCGGCAGCAAGAATCGAAGCTTCTGTGCGGCTTTTAGAACTGCAAGGCTGTTAAAATGAGATACAAAGAAGGAAATGCAATCCTGGTGCAAGTCCAAGCCATATGCAGCTCTGAGGAAGGATTTTTTTAAGTAGGAAGCTTTATTAGTATTCAGCCAATAACTGTCCTAGCGTGTTGTGATAATAGATTCAATTGTAAGGTCATCAAATGTTCAACACAAAATTATCGTTTTGATATTGCTAAGGCACAAGGACACAGGAACCATTATTGTAGATTACTGTAAGACTCATTCCCCAATGCTCTGCAAAGATCAAGGACGACATATTCTATATGCAACTTGCCCTCCCTCTTAACCTGCTGTACGTCTATCTTGACACATTAGAGTACCTGCTTCCATAAATAAGCTTCTCATAAAACTGACAAAATGAGACAAATGGAGGCAGTTAATTACTCTGTGACATATGGCAGGTTAATAGTTATAAATAGTTATAGTAATAAAATACAGTGCATGTCACAACAGTATACTGTGGTTATCTGACTAGACTGCCCGATAATGTTTTGTGTATTTTCCTCTGTTTATGTTTCACTGTTTCTTTCTTCTATTAATGTTGCTCTTCCTCCACCGTTTACACGTCGATCAGCTGCGCTATTTTCATACTGTTTAATTCACAAGCAGTTGGGCACACTGCTAGCACACACACACAGGTGCATACAGCATGCACACATAGACACATACATACACACAAACACACATAGATACAAGGATACATCACACACACTGCACACACTAGCCTACACTACATCCGATAGTTGAATGATGACCACACTTAAGCTCACCTCTTGGAATGTATGCAGAGTTGGTTCAAGTGAAAAGAGATTTTTAACCATCTAAAAAATTTTCAATAAAACATTGTCTTACTACAGGACACTCATTTATCCAAGACAGCAGATAAACTCACCTCACCACAGTTCCCTCACTCGTACTCAGCCTGCTTCAACTCAAAACAAATAGGTGTCACCATTATGATAAATAGAAAAACACACTTCAATCATATTACCACTACTCTAGATCCAGAGGGTCGATTAGTTATTGTTAACATTTCTATTCAAAATACTCATTTATGCATTGCCAATAATTATAGCCTGAATGTTGACAATCTCTCTTTTATTCATGCTTTCTTCACCCCACTCTCTGCTCACTCAGACACAGCTCTTATAATAGGAGGGGACTTCAACCTGGTATCTAATCCAGTAGTTGACAGGCTCAGTATGGCAGGCAGTCATGAGAAGTAAAATAATCTTCTACTCATCATACAAAAAAAAAGAAAGAGAGATCTCGTGAATTAGAGCGAGGACACAAAACATTAGAAGTTGCCTATGCTGCCTTCCCACAGGAACACGTTCCCACAGGAACACGTGCTGAAAGATCTGAGAAAATTAAAACTTTAATTAAATGAAATTATTGATAAAAAGACCAAATTTCAGTTGCAAAGACTATGCTTTGAGAACTTCGAACATGGCAATAAATCCATCAGATTCTTAGCCAACCAACTGCAATTGAATAAAGAAAAAATAACAATTTCCTCTTTAAAAGATTCAGATGGGAATATGACTCATAACCCAGAAGAAATAAACAATGTATTTAGAGATTTTTATAAAAACATATATACATCACAAATTGATCCATCTAGCTCCAACATTGATGTATTTTTGAACAATATAGATTTGCCAAGGTTAGATGATGAACAGATCAGGGCTCTGGATTTACCTGTTTCAATGGCTGAACTCCATGAAGCCCTCTTACATATACCAAATAATAAAGCCCCTGGGCCAGACGGTTTTCCTGCTGAATTATACAAGGAATTCTGCGAAATACTTGCGCCCACATTCTGTAGGATGGTAATGCAAATTAGGGGTACTTGCATGTTGCCTCCAACAATGAACTGTAGTTCTTTACACATACAAGGAATTTACTTTGGTGTTAAGGTGCTACACGCAGACAGACATAAAGCTGACATAAATAGATGTAGAAATATATAAATATGTAATAAACAAATGCAAGTTTATAAGAATAACAGAAGAATAGAGAAAAATAATACAACTGACAATATAAAAAAATAAAAATAATAATAAAAATAAAAATAAGAATGGAACAACAACAATTTACAATTAACAACAAATATGTGCAATATACCAGGTTTGTGCATGATATGACATGAAGTGATACACTCCGACACTCCCATCCAGTTATCGCCCAATATCACTTATTAACGAAAATCTTAAAATCATCTGCAAAGCCCAAGCAAGAAGGCTAGAGAAGGTCACTCCTGGTATAATTCACCCCAGTCAAACAGGGTTTATCAAAGGCAGGCACTCCACCAACAATACACGCAGGCTACTCAATGTAACAGACTATGCCACTATTCATAACTTGGATGCTACGGTTGGTTCTTTATATGCAGTGAAAGAATTTGACCGGATAAATTGGAATTTCTGTTTGCTACTTTACATAAATTTGGATTTGGAAACTCTTTCATAGACTGGATTAAAATATTATACAGTTCCCCAAGAGCTTCTGTCAGGACAAATGATCATACTTCTCCAAGCCTTAGTCTTCAGAGCGGTACCAGGCAGGGTTGCCCACTCTCTCCCTCGCTATGCGCTATTTTAGAAGAACCACTAGCAGCTGCTATCAGACAAAATGGAAATATTAAAGGAATTCAAACAGAAAATGTACACCACAAGATAGGCCTTTATGCAGATGATGTATTACTTTTCCTCCTAAACTCAGAAACATCTCTTTCTGAGACAATCACACTTATAGATAAATTCTCATCCATCTCAGACTACTCCATTAACTGGATTAAATCCATAGTTTACTTGTAATGTGTGATTTCCACACCGCTAAAATCAGGGAATATTAAATATCTGGGTGTCAATATTTCCTCAAGGCTGTCAGAACTGACATAACTAAATTACACACCTCTACTTAAATCAATATATGTCCATCACACAAGGTCATCATTGCCCATAATAAAATCAGTGTTTTCAGTATTACCCAACCAAACCTCTGCTGTCTGGTTTAAGTCACTGGACTCAAATATCTCAAATTTTTTGTGGAAAAATAAAGCCCCACAAATCAGTTAAAAAACTTTGATTGTGGTGGTTTAGAATTGCCAAATTTTTCTCATTACTTCCTGTCCAACAGACTACAATATATCTCAAAATGGATCAATCAAAGCCCACTGGACCACTCATGGATGGACAAAGAACAAACATTCTGTAAGGATATTAAAATTTCCAATATGCCAGTCATTAGTTCCAGCATCCATCATCATACCTGTGTTAAAAGCATTAACATGAGCACTTCACTGGCAGTCTGGTGGGAATTTCTCAAAATATCTAGGTCTTCACCTATCCCATGCAGACTGACTCCAATCTGGAACAATCCTGGCAAAATAAGAAAACGCTAAATTCCCCTCTGTGGTATGACAAAGGGATAAGACATCTAGAGCATGTAATGCAGGGCAATAACTTTATTCCATTCCAGGATCTAGTGGCACAATATGGAATTAGCAATAATAAATTTCTTTAATATCAACAGTTTAAATCCATAATTCAGGCAAGATTTAAGGATAACATAATGGACTTGCTGACAGACCTGACAAAGCATGAATTCATATGTCATATAAATATATATAACAAATCTGCATTATATTGTACTTATTTCGGCATCAGTTTGATCCGTTTATTACAATTAAGTGGGCTTTCACACCTACCTCGTTTGCTCCTTAAGACTTTCGGACTTTTCAGTTTGGAACAGACGAAATTTAGTCCAACGAAAAGAGGTCCAGATCAAACTGAACCATGGTTTGGTTTGTTTCTGGTGTGAAAGCATTTTTTGGATGGTTTGGACTTTCACCATTTACAGGAAGTTCGGCGTTTCCCGTACAAACCAGAAACAAATACACAGGGAAATGAATTAAAATAAGGACACAATTATAAATCTCCCGTGACAGCTAATCTTTTCAAACAGAGGGAATTATAGAAGTAGCCTACACTGCCACCCATCTCTTTGGTCTTTCCTCAAACGGAGGTGCAAAAGGATTGCTTGGGGTCTTCTCCTCCTGTCCTGTCGGTGATGTTTTAATGTTCGCACAACGAGCACGTTTAATTGCGACATTATAGTGGTGGCAAATATGCACATCTTCATTTTTTATTCATTCATTCTTGTCAAAGATACCCGATAAACCAATCAATGTCGACAGGATGCAACTCTCGCCACCAAAACTATTATCAATGATAAAAATGTTACTGTTGAAAACAGATGGTTCAATCTCTTTCCCATTCTTAAAGTGGGAGACCGATCTATCCATTAGTCCACACCAAAACATCTGGATACAGATAGGTTTAAATACTTTTAAAATTACTAAAAATCACAATCTACAACTCATACAATATAAAGCTCTTCATATAATATACTATGCAAGACAAAGGATGTCTTGTATTGATGGGTCTTATGCACTCAAACATCTGCCGAACAGCTCAGGTAACATATCTGATAGTTGTCCAAACGTTCTGGCAGAAGACATGTGAAGACCTATTGATATGGCTAAGATATCCCTTCCCAGTTTCCCCATCACTCTGCATGCTGGGGGACCTAAGTGACATTAGTATACAGATTGACATATCATACATGCTTCTCACTGCCCTATGCATCGCCAAGAAAACAATCCTCATGAACTGGAAGGCCAAAAAGAATTTAAGTATCATCCAATATAGGAATCTCCTTATGGACCAAATTAGCGTAGAGAGAATGTCTGCTTTCAAAAACACACAAAAATGTTTGACAAAATTCCTGTCTCTCTGGTCCCCCTTGATTAACTTTATCACTTAGTGGGGGTGGGTGTTTGCAACCTCGCTACTCTGGGTCCTGTGCACCCGGTAGGTGGGTAATAGTGTCTGGGTGCTGGAGCCCCCCCGTCCAGCCCGATGACAAATCAATACATATTTAAATAAATAATAAAACAGACAAAGGAGTATATTAATACTCTCTTGTTAAAGTAAAATCTGCCTGGTTACCCCGGCCTCTTAGCATGTCACGGGAACCCAGTCCCAAAACCTTGAACCCTCCCTCATAATGCTACAAGGGCTGAGAGAGGGAGACTGATAGCTTCGTTTGACCCGAGGGTCTTGAGATTTGCCTCAATGTCACTTTTGCACTAAACACTGACGCCATCGTTGACTGTCTCCGAGATAAAACAGACAGAAGTGCAAGACGCAAGTGAGAGAGAGGAAAGAGAGAGAGAAAGAGAGAGAGAGAGATAAAAGTGGAGACACAGAGATAAGAGAAGAGGGATGTCAGAGGCACTGCTATAGAAAACAGCAAATCATTTGAAATAGCTCCCAATTTCATCATTTTGTCTTTCATATTTCTCTCTCAAGTGCATTTTTAGATGAAATATTGTCCTACACAGCATATGACTTTGGCTGTCATCTCAACACAACTGTGTTATGGGTTATTTAGTCCATGCCCCACAAGTTAATGAAAGTATTTGAAATACAAATTGACTGTACAACTGTCAATTAATACCCACTTTGTAGTGAACTGTTAAAGAAAGCTGTAACTAGAAATCTTACTGCTGGTACTTGGAGCTGTAAAACTTTAGATGAAACACATTAGGCAAAGCATATGTTATTCCATCTGTATTGTCTTCTCCGATGCCATCCCCATAAGATTCTATATAATTCTTTTGTCTTTTCTTTACAACTTACCTTCCAGCTCAAGACATTTTCATTCACTTGACCATCTCAACATAGCATCAGTTACTTGTGACAACACACAAAGTCCAATAGACCTGTGTTAACTACAAAAAAGCCCCAAGGATGGCCTACAGGCTTGGAGACTGTGAAGGCGTACAGGGCCCTCCATTAGCTCTGTCACCCCCCCGTTTCTCCTGGCCTCTGCTTCCCAGGCTTTTGTCCCACTTCGCAATCAACATGTCCACTTGCAAGCAAATCATGGTAGATGGCTGTGAAGTCACTGGGGTAAAGAAACGTAACCCTGCCCGAGGGAGGTGGACACTGTGGTCATTTTCTGTCGGGTTGTCAGACAAGGTTGTTCAGAGGGAAGGAGGAAAAATGTGAAAAAGTGATAAATATCCATGGTTTTTTTAATTCTGGAGGGTCATAATAAAATGCAAGTGGATACAGTAACATGTTGCCACCAGTGGCCTCCCCTTAAAAGAACATTATAAATGTTGCACTTGCTCCAGAGAGTTCTAATAATTTGCTCTTGACTGCAACCTCCTTTGTATGCATGACAGTATATATTTATATCTATGGGGACACCAAATCAATGTCCCTGTTTAGACCAGTTTATTTAAATGTGACTAGCGCTGAAATTAAGCAATCCAGTAGCAACGGGTGACAAAAGTAATTAAAGTGGCACTGTTGTAGTGTGATATGGTTAATTGGTCTGAAGACAGTGGATCAGAAAACAGTGATGCTAGTATTTGGAGATGAAAGGAAGAACAGAAAGGTACCAGTGAAACAAAAATTTAAACCAAACCAAAATCCACATTATGCAGGTTCTAGAAATCTACAGAAAAGTGAACAGTTTTCAGTCTAGTCCACTGCTTGATTAATTGAGACCCAGCAGCGTCCTGTACCATGATGACATACAGTAACAAGCTGGTGTCCCATACTGTATTTACTCATTCCACTGACGAATTCATCCACAAAACTGGATCACATGAATTCTGAGCGTAAGACTTGGTTATTCACTTTAAATTCGAAACAAACACCTGTGGTGAGTTTCAGAGTGCTAACAAAGAGCTTGAGACTTTCCAGGTTCAGTGTTGACACAGATGGCATGGGTAATTTAATATCTAGAGGAGTGGGCGGAATAACAGACCCCTCTGTTTCTGTTTCCTTACTGCCAGACCGGCCACCAGCTCCTGTCAATGTGTCCGTCATGCACCTGCGGGCCGACTCGGCAACTGTATCCTGGGAGGTTCCAGAGGGAGACATAATAATTGGCTTCTCTATCTCACAACAGGTAACTCCTGAACTTCTATTGTAAATCAGCAAGACCGTGGACAGGTTAGCAGAGCAACCCCAAAATGGGAAAATTGCATTGTTTGATTTTTGGCCATTTGTGGTTTGGCATTGAGCCTTCATCGTGTCCTGCTGAAATTGTGTTGGCACACCACCCAGCCAATACGTACAGTGCACCTGGAATTTAATCTACCATGTCACAGTTGTTGACAGCCTGTGGATAGATTGAGATGAAATGGGGGCGACAGAAAAAATATTTTTCAGACAATAAAATTATAATCTCTTCAAGGGCATATGTTTGGTTTCAACATTGAAGGAGACATATTTAGTGGGTGGTTAGGAGATACTCCCCAGAAAATTTTAAGCATTTTTTTGTACCAATTTCTGTCTTTTCAATTTATTCAAATGTTGTTGATGATTCAATTCAATTCAGTTCAATTTTATTTATATAGCGCCAAATCACAACAACAGTTATCTCACAGCGCCTTTCATAAAACAGCAGGTCTAGAACGTACTCTGTTATGTTATTTACAGAAGCCCAACAATTCCCACCAAGAGCAAGCACTAGGCGACAGAGCCAAGGAAAAACTTCCTTTTAAGAGGCAGAAACCTCGAGCAGAACCATGGCTCAGGGTGGGCGGAGACCACCAAGGAGAGAGAGAGAGAGAGAGGGCAAGAGAGGAACAGAGAGAAAGAGAGAGAGGGATGGAAGGAGAGAGAGGGGAGGGAGGCCGCCTACACAATATACACACAGAGGTACAGACAGTAAAGGTGATGTTTCTATAGGCTAAATGAAAAATGGTACAGATATTTAAAGTAGTGTTAATAATAACAATCGTAATGTTAATTATTATAATAACAATAATAACAATAGGACTAGCAACAATAGTCGTTGCAGCAGAGGGTGTCGAGCAGGAACACGGGGGAAGCAGGTGACCCGCAGCCACAGAGCCAGACTCCACAGCTCCAGAGCCAGAAACACCTGCAGGAAGTGATAGGAGGAGAGAGGAGAGGGACGAGAAAGCACAAGACTACCGGAAAGGGGAGAAGTTGAGTTAGTAACATGCAATAATGGGATGAGGTTGCGTAGAGAGGGAGAGAAAGTAGAGGAGAGGGGACCTCAGTGCATCATGGGCAGTCTAGGCCTATAGCAGCATAACTAAGGGATGGTTCAGGACTCACCTGAGCCAGCCCTAACTATAAGCTTTATCAAAGAGGAAAGTCTTAAGCCTACTCTTAAATGTGGAGATGGTGTCTGCCTCCTGAACCCAAACTGGAACCTGGTTCGACAGGAGAGGAGCTTGATAGCTGAACGCTCTGGCTCCTAGTCTACTTTTGGAGACTCTAGGAACCACAAGTAACCCTGCATTCTGGGAGCACAGTGCTCTGGTGGGGTAGTAAGGTACTATGAGCTCTTTAAGATAAGATGGTGCCTGACCATTAAGAGCTTTGTAGGTAAGAAGAATGATTTTAAATTCTATTCTGGATTTTGCTGGAAGCCAATGCAGAGAAGCTAAAACAGGAGAAATGTGATCTCTTTTCCTGGTTCCTGTCAGAATGATGTTTCAAATGTTTTTATTTATATAAAAGGGAATCACAAATTTCACGCAGCAGGTGACAAAAAAAAGGAATATAATGCAAAGTCGTAATATTTATATATTTTTTATATATTATAAAAAAGAACTACCTGCCCCATACTCTGCTGTGCATTAGCTTGCGTTATTGCTCTGCTGATATGGTCGTATCCCCTTCAGATAAATCCCTCCACAAATCCACCCAAATGTTAACTTCAGCACCTTCGATAAAGTGCAGCTCACAGCTGCTTCAGTGGGAAGCATCCTAGAGCAGTAAGTCAGTCCCAAACAGAGCAAAGTTGTCTATAAGTGAGACAGCGACCCAGAGGAAAGACGCCAGACTGCAGTCCAAACATTTTACAAGTTTAAATAACTGGAGACTGCCAGGAAATACTAACACATGACATCATGAGTTGAAGCAACCTATTCTATTATGTCTTTATTCTCTAAATATTACATTACAACACATTTGTTTCTCATAATATGATGACATAAATCTCAAACTCTTCGACAACAGTGGCCCTAATATGCCTGTTGGTTTATATTATTCTCTAACAAATTTGCGGCTGACTGTTAACCATTTGTGTGCCAAATACATTGACTAGACAGACAACAGTAGTTATGTTATATTTTGATCAAAATAACTGCTAGGGACAATTCAGTAGTCGCTGAATATTGGTAGGGACATTTCCCGTCCCTACTAAATTCTATGCCCTTGAATCTTTTCACTGACTGTTCCATAGAGGACACATTTTGTGTGTTCAGCAAACACCTAACTATGTGTCATGAGTTTGTCCAGCATACTGAGTAGGTAGTAGTTCATACGCACAACATCCTGGGTTAATAAATATGTGTTTTCGTCTGGATGTATATTCACAGGAACCTCTTAAAGCATTGCTTAGCATGCAGAGAGGCTGTCTAAATCTTGCCTTTAAGTCTTGAGTTAGATTGCAACTTGGCATTGTCGATTTGTTAAGAGAAAACAAGGGTGCAGCGGGAATGCACATAAGCATGTGAAGCTGCATTTTTTAGGATGACAAGATTTCAGGGGCTTAAAATAGAAGGACCAATGAATGTTAACACTGAATGACAGGATGCCATATGCTGCTATAATCATGTTTATGCTTTATGCAACTCGAAACATTATGCAGCCATTTAACTTGGCAATTCACACACTACTGATGGGCTGTATGTAACACCCAGATGTCGGCTGTTCATCATGACATGCAGCTGAATTTGAACACGTTTGGTAATTGCCTTGAGTGTGTATGGCGGTTTAATCATTACATTATTTATTGTTTATGGAGAGTAACAAGTTTTTCTTCTTTATCAGATCTCTCAGTCAAGTAAGGGCCACAAAAAAAGAAGACATCTGGCCCAAAGCCACTCCAAGTGCAGACAGACGAGAGAGCTCACTAAAAAGAGAGCTCTGCATGCAAGCAGGAGGAGTTAATACTTTTTCTTTTAAAAAGCAGCTGAAAACGCTGTTATTCAAACAGGGATTTAGCTAAACATTAGGCTTGGTTTTAAAGTTGTCTGCCATATATCAATGTGTTTCTGGTGTTTAGCTAGAACTGTATTTTGTTGTTTCATTGTGAAGCACCTTGTGATTTTATCTGTGAAAAGTAAATCAATTTTACTTACTTACTTGATTGTTTCAATAACATTCAGGTCAAAGACAAAGTCTGAGACTTTGAAAGCTTGTGACTCGAGCTACTTGCAGTCAGTTAATCAGAATATTGACTCTACAACTTTTCAATTTCCAGTCAAGACTCCATATGGTGAAAATAAAGTGCCAACTGTTAAGATAATAAAGTACTCAGCGTGTTGTTCTCCAGTACCTTAAATATTTTCTGGTTGGTCGCCTCCGTCTCACATTGCTTATGGCTTATAATATATTGAGGTACATGAATGTTTTTAGCTTTTTTTATGATGCTGGAGGGTGATACATCATTAATGCAGGATTGTCCTGTAAAGATGAAATCCATAAAATCAAGCAACATGACTTATTAAAGAAGAGAGTGTTTTCTTTAGGGACAGATTTGCAGGGCTGTTATTTCTGTGTGGTCATGTTGATCACCTCATTGCCCACTGTGCTGATCATTGTCTCTACTTGTAAGATCGCTCCATTCTGTGTTCCGTTTCGATCCATAGAGGCAGGAAGGACACATGCAACGATTCATTCGGGAAGTCAACACCACCAGCCGCTCCTGTGTCCTTTGGGACCTGGAGGAAGAGACAGACTACATCATCCAGGTCCAGTCAATTGGTCTCTATGGGGAAAGCCAAGCCAGCAAGAAGGTCCATTTTCGTACCCTCAAGAAGTCAGACCGCTTCCCTTCCAACAGCTCCAATCAAGGTAAGATGCAAATTAATACATGTACTAATAGCTACCTTTGAAAAAAGAAGTTTTTGTCTGTGTTCAGGGACAATAATAGAGCGTGATTCCTCAAACACTGTTAAACCCTTGTAAAAACGTTTCTTAAAAAACAAAAAAGAATAAGACTGGCATTATGTTATTATTATAATTATCAACAAATCCTATGAAAACACCAAAACAAACAATTAACCTATTCTGCCAAAAAGTATAATTTGAGTAGAAACAGATACAGTTTATAGCAACTTGCCACAGAACTCCATTATTGTTCATACACTATTAAGAAAACCAAGCGTGTACGGCCATGATAATGGCTCCTAAGACTGTACTCAATGGTGCTTTGAGCTACATACTAAGGTAAGCCTGCTAGCATGCTCACAAAGAAAATGCTCTAATGTTTAGCAGGAATTTTTTTTACAAGGTTCTCCCTCTTGGTTAGCATGCTAACATTTGGTAATTAAGATTAAACACAAATTCAATCTGAGACTAATGGGAATTTCAATAGTTTTTCAGGTATTTGGTTATAGTCCAAAGTATTGGGCAATTAAACATTTGACCTGATGATGGCATCAGATGAAATATCAGGAGATCACCAAGATCATTAGGATTCACCCTCTGGGAACCATGAATATGTACCCAATTTCATGGCAATCCATCCAATAGTTGTTGAGAAATTTCTGTCTGTGTGGTGGAGTGAATAATAGACAGACCAACACCACCAGATTATGAGTGTGGACGTCTTCACCTTCATCAAACTAGACAGCTACTAGAGTCTCAAAAGATTCACTAGAGATGATCAGAGTTCAACGCAAAAGAGTTTCACAAGACAAACCCAAGCTGGTCCTGGAACCGAACAGATTACACAATGGCTGTGCCAATTTTCTAAAAATGATGTCATCTTTTCCCCAAAAAACAATGGCGTTGAGCATCCCATTGGCCGATTTTTACTAGTGTCAGCAAATCCCTCAGACAATGCCTAGCAGACACATTTTCAGGCTCAGTATCTGATTCCAGTATTTCAGGAAAATTCCAACTCATGAGGTCAAGAGATCAGATCCCCCCTGACATCGTTAGGCTAGGCGACCAGACATCTGTCCTGGCACATCTCCCATCATCCCATTAGAGGTCAGACTCTGCTCATCCGACCAACTCCTTCTGACACCATTCAATAATAGGATTTCAAGAATATGTGTTTTCTTTTTTAAACCTACATATTGTTACAGCACACACTTTGAACTAAGGCCGGTTACATCTGACAACAGAGTTTCTCTAATCATAGAAACTTAACATCAGATGTGAATATGATTGATATATTGAGTACATGAGTTAACTCTAGATATGTTTGTGATATATTGAGTACATGAGTTAACTCTAGATATGAGGCCACAAGGAACTTATCATACCAAGTGTCTGCACGAGTTGTAAAGTCAAAAGTTCATTGTAATGAATACATACATAATACATGTGACTCTGTTATGTGTTTTAATAGACTATTGTACAACAGGTATTGTGTTAATTTAGAGTCTATCCTTAAGTCAACAAGATGTCATGCCAGAGTTTGCCAAAATGCAGCATAACCGATAAGGTCACAATAGGTTACTGCAGCATTTAATTCAATGTTTCATCTCACTCTGTTACGTAACATAATGCTTTGCTTTTAATTCTATATTACATGCTCTGCCACAGGTCTGTTTCCCGTGGCACAGACAGGAGAAACCCATTACAGATGATTTTCCTGCTGTTGCACTAAAGCCTCTTCTGGCTGTTGAATGCTTTTAAGCACCTTGACACTGAAAATGAGGTACAGTAAAGGCTAGTGCCAACATAAGTGCAAATAACCTGAAGCCTCCTCTCGCAGCGTCCCTCTGAGTGGGCTCTATGTGCTTCTTGCAGGTTATTTTCTCCTAGACACCATTTCATTATTGACAGACTCTTCAAGCATGGCTACAGGCAGGCTCCTCTGAATTTATGCAACTCTACATCACTCCGGGTGCCTAATCAGGATTCTGACACACACTCTAAAACACTTTGGATTCAGAGTCTGGGCTCAGCTCATGAGCTGGAGGAAATAGGATGGCCGTGACCAATAGAGAATAGGTTCAGTAGCACTCAATTTCCTACAGCAAAGATGAGGAAAGAGTGAGAAAAAGCTATTTTCTTTCTATTATAAGCAGTTGAGAAGAGTTTACATTTCAGAAGAAACTCCTTTGCTAATCTTCTCTGCATTAGTTCACCATGATTATGGGATGAGCCAAATACATTAACTTAAAATGATGGCAGCTTGTGTTTGAAATTAGTCTGTTCACTCTGTTATCTTATCGTCTGGGTGTTGTGAATTTAGGAATTGCTGGCACAAGTGACTAATAAATGTTTCTATTCAGCTGACTCAGGTTTAGTACCATCAGTTAAGCTGCCAAGATCGGCGAAACTGAAAAAAAATAATTCAGCTAACATAAAGCTAATACAGGCACCGGAGTTACACCCCTTTCCTTAAGCTTTACATTCAGGAAATTATTTTCTGTACTCATTTTTGAAGTTAAAAGCAATGGATTTTTGTAAACTTACTAACTATCCAAATGTATCTGATCTGAAGTGCTGAGCATAAATAGACTTAGGGCCAATGCCTCACTACTTTTTTTCCAAGAATCTTGGAGAAGATTCATTATGCAACATTAATCAGTGAACCTTTTAATGTTGTACTTCGATGACTCCTTTAACGAGTTGTTCCAAGTGCCAAGTGGGTCAGAAAAACAGCCCATTCAGTGGATGAGCTTCATTTGTGGGAGTTTGTTTTTGGAAGTATAGAAGCAATCACTGTCAGCTTTCCATAAATCCAAAAAATGCCAGCACTGCTGCCTTCTCATGCCCCAGTTTCAAAGTTCAGTCAAGTTTCTTTATGTAACTCTTGTAAAGTTTATTACTCGACTCCTCTTTTCATGTTTGGCTTTGCGCCATTGTATATTTTGACTCTCGATATTGTTGGCAAATTTACTGTGGACTGAACTCAGTTTGTACATGACACACACAATGCACACATGACCTGGGGAAAATCCACACATAGCAGCGGTGGCTAATACTCCTTACATAGATAAGCTATTGTGCTGTTATTTAATTTCATACCAGTTTCAGATAAAGACCCTAGCTAAATGACTACAAAACACATTAACCTAATTAACTCTGTTGGTGTGATGGAAAATTACACCACTTGTCCAAACAGTAAAACAACGTAAAAAAGTAACATGCGGTCTTAAAGTGAACAAGTGAAAATCAGCAACACATAACTAACATTACTACATAGATACTAACAGAGGGTACATATCATAAAAATGTTCTATATATTATCTACATTAGTTAAGCTAATAATTATGTGTATCTACTTCTCCACCATGTACAACCTGATTCTGGTGAGTCTACTTGAACAAAGAGTCTGTCCTGTATAAACTGATAAACCGCTACCAATATAAGGTACTAGCAATGGTACAGCTGAACATTTCAAAAGCGTTAGCGTTTGCCTCAGCTAGCTAATGTGGGTAATGTTAGCCAACAGGCTGCTAACGTGCCCAAAAATAGTTTTTATGTTAAACTCACCATTATAATTGAAGGTCACCAACATGAGAAACTGGGCTTTTCTACTACATACTCCTTAAATACACTCACTTTTAGTCACAGTATTAGTTCCACAAACCCCTGAAAATGAATTTCAGTTGTTTTTTGAAAGTTAAAGTTATGTCTCTCAACAAGCATGTTCACAAGGTTTCCTCCTAAAATCACAATATATTCTTCACAAACCTTAATTTAATGTGACTTTCTGTTCAGGATCTTGCTTGTTCCTTAAAAGCCTTTTTTAATCTAGCATTACGGTGCAATTACAGAGATCCTTTGTCATAGCCAAGTGCCTCCTATTGAAACTAAATTGATTTGCGGTGTATACCATACATGCCCAAGAGCAGGAGCTATAATACCCATATATCAAAAATGCTTTTATTTTTTTCCTCATTGCAATTCTCATTGATAATGTGATTACATATTAGTGCATATGCTATTGAATGTACAGCTGTCTTGGTCAGAATCCATCTATTTCATATAAAGCATTTCCTGGCAAGATAGCAGCCATGTGTTGCTGGAGAATTTCAATTTAAATAGGTTACAATGGATGTTTTTCTCAAGATCAATATGTCTTTCCAAAGTCTATTTTAATTTTATTAGTTCCATGGAAAGCTTTTAATCAGAGTACATATTTATGTCCTTTGCCCGCCCTTCAATGTATGATTGAAAACTTGCAGAAGTACAGCAGCATAAAAAAATGTTGTATGTTGCCAGTTTATTAATATTCCATTAATTTAAGCAATCTACATTTGCAAAGTAAACATATTGGTTAAGAACTCAAATATAATTCATTGCTGAGGGGTAATTGCAGCACATTGAAGAGACTTTTAGAAATAAAATCTCTTGTGCTTATAGACAGACAAAGCTGTAATAAAATTGGGAAAACTAACTTGTATTTGTTAGCATGAACAGCGATGCCACAGTCACTACAAAAAAAATTCTCCAAATATGTTAAATAAATAATTTTCAAACAAAGTCATGAAACTGCTAAAAATGCTACTTGCTGCCACTAAGCTGTCAAGCTGTTTCACACGGGAGAGCAAAAAAAAGAACATTTTCAAAGGATGGATGCCTTGAGCAGTCAACCCTAACTAGGTAGGTGGTCCCCTTAGACACAATTACTGTGTGATACTTCAAAGAGATGCCAAGCTGTCTTCGCTGAGTCAGAAGCTACACCTACTGTTGGTACTCCCATTAACAGCACTGAGACAAAGGTATGCTACACACTGCTCGCTCCCTGCAGAATATTCCTTTGACTTCCACTGGTACACAATTCTACAACTTCATCTTTAGTTAATGCTTTATATACTTATAAGTTAACAGCATGCCGATTTGCTGATAGTGGGCAAATGGTGACATAAGAACTGAAACAACTAGTTTATTGATTATTAATTGGTAGATTAACAAAAAAAAAAGACCTTTAACTATTTTGATAATTGATTAATCATTCAAATCAAGCTAAACTGCAAAACATACCTAATTACTATTTTTCAGTTGTTAAGATTTACTGCTTTTTATTGAAGGTTAGCGGTCAGTCCTTAACCCCGTACATTTCAAACTGAATTAAGTCCAAGGGAGTAGCCTTGTGTTTTCATTGTACAACAGCCACTTGTGCACCACAATGTCTTCGCGTACACTGAAGAACTGACTCAAAATGTAAATGAAAACAAATTTAAGGTTTAATCAGTGTGACTGAGCAGTTGTTGAATTCATTTTGTCAAGTTAAGTGAATTTTAAGCTGAAAATGGTTTACAGTGTAATGAAACCTAAAAAAAAATTGCTCAGTGTCAAGGAGACGTAATGCAATAATAAATCACATGATCCATCTTTGTGACTACGGTAAAGCACCTCTGGTGTGTTGTTACACTGTTTCCCGACACAGTTCACAGCCACAAAAAACATCTTGGGATTCGGGGTGAGCAGAACGAAGGTCGACTAATTATCTCAACACAAACTCTTTGTTGCACTGGAGGCGCCACAATCCGCTCAGTGTGGTGTCGCCATGTTATTCAGGTCATCTGGAAATTCTGTTCACTCTCTCTGTGTCGTCTGCATCAAATATTAAGATATGCATACAGTATATCAGCATGCTAACACAGTCTGCATGTACCAAGTGGAAATCTGTAAACAAGAAAAAGAAGGCTCTCATCATCTCAACACCTCTACTAGTAGTTTCTCTATGCATAGCGATATTGTAATGCTACATAGCTTTTCATATATGCAGAATAAAGTGGAGCAACTTGTATGAGCACAAACCTGGGTCCTGACCTGGCATTTAAGTGTATTTTGCAGCCTGAGAGCTCACTGTGCAATGGAAAGACACAGGAGATGATGTAGTTGAAGCTTAGATTTGGCTCTCAAAGGACTGGCTGGAGTTTCAAGTCTATGTTAATACAACACTCACATGTAATTTATAGTTTGAAAGAGTTGGTCGCTGTAATAATTTCTCCTCTTCACATTGGTTATGAAGTGATACTGAGCGACTGCACTGTAAGAGATGGAGCAGAAAATCTACAGTCCTTACTCCATGCAAACACGCATTCTGCAGTTTAGTCGCAGCTAACATGAAACTTCAGCAATCGGAGTAGGTCGAGTCAAATGAATATATTCCCCCTGGTTTTCGTGTGCAGGTTCATTGCCAGTGTTTCATCCCCACTACTACTACCAAGAAGTATCCCTCCACCAGGGCTTAGCAAGGTAACCCTGCCGAGGGAAACATAAAAAGGGAATATCATAGGCTATAGGCCCATACACACTACTACCAAGACTAAAAAAAGTGTGGCAGTATGAGTGACCCCACTCCCTAATAGCTATCGTGAAGAGATCGGGGCCAGTTTCTTGACAACTTGATTCACTAAAAGAGGCAATTGGGAAGAGTGGTGCTCTGGAAGAGTTCCATCCATGCGGGTAAAGAGATAGTTTGGAAAGTGGAGATAGGCACATAGTCAATCCACTTAATGGAGGATATAATGCTACAGGATTGATACACAGTAATGCCCACCACAATTTCTGACTACTACAGTTTTTGTTAAATGGCATAATAACAGTCTTAAGAGATAAACAGTGTCCATTTTTGCCAGTCCACACTGACAGGATGTAAGTTGAACATCTTACATTATCAGGAAAACCAATAAAATAGCCCTGCAAGAAACACAACCTTGTAAAGGTTATAATGTTCAGCTTTCACTGAGACACACGGGTGTTGTTTCTACTCTATAGTAATGTTTGAGGCCATTGTTTTTGATGTTCTATTGGATTGCATTTTAATGTCTAATGTCCCCTTCCATATAAATAAAGAGGTTAGGACAAATATTCTGTACTTTTTCTTCAGTATTTTGTGTTCAGGAGTCTGTATTTACAGTACGACAACTGTCCTGTCTGTCCTCTCTGCTAGATGACCCCACTGTGCAGGGTCTGGACAAGTCCCGGCATCTACAAACTGGAGAGATGATCATAATCGTGGTGGTCTTGGTCATGTGGGCAGGTAGGTTTATAGACTGTATGTGGTTATTAATATTTATACAATTATGGTTTTATTTATGGTCCTTGCTTTACTTACTGGTTTGACATGAGAAGGGTAATTTGGGAAAAGTTGATGTCACATAAGTCCATGCACCAACACTTAGGCAAGTTTAGCCCCCCATCCCAAATTTAATCTGACACAGAAATACTTCAAAATCAAGTTTTCAAGGGCTTTAAGTACCACGAAATATAATAATTGTACAGAATTCTGACTTAATGTCACTGGAGCTGAGCCTACATGTATACTAGACTAGGTAGAGATCGATTATTTTTGTCAAAATGTCATCAGTACTCTAGCTTAAGCACCTAATTAATGTTTGATCTGTAATACTGGTGTTACTGTCTTCTAGTCCTTCAGCGTGACACAGGCCGATTGTAGATCCACTGAAGTCTAAGATCTATAAATCCATTGTCATACATCAGATGTTATTGAGCAGTTGTTATCAGTAGTGAAATGACTTTAAATATGCAAAAAGATAATTGGACTTTTCCAATGGATTTGCAAAATGTTAACATTTATTGTCAGTCTAAATGATGATTATCTTGTAGATGAATCAATACAAGGACACACCAGTCAATAAGACAGCAATCAATAAAGACAGAAAGTCATCCAGCACAAGACATACAGGATCCCCACTGAGTCCAAAAAGCTAAGTAAAAAAACACAATAAATGTAACAACTCTGAACATCCTGTCCCCTTTAAGCCTTTTCCTCCAACAGCGATGTCAAACCAACATCACGCTTTCCTGAGCATTCTCTGCATCTAAGCTCCCCGTCCAAGTATGATTTTCTTCTCCTTTGAGGAAGTGCGTTGATAAATGAAGTGTTGAGGCACAATGAGAAGTGGCACATCTGACAGGCAGCCAGAAGCAGGGTTTTCCCATCCCCGAGCAGCAGAGTGAGATGTTAAATAATACTAATGAGAGAAACCAAAGTGACACGGGGGCTGTGAAGAGTGGGAGTGAATGATTAAAGGCACCTCATATGGCGTATTCATAATGGACTGCTCATTTGCAGCCAGTCCAGCTCAAAGTCACCTCATTCTCTATTTTTGTGAGGCTTATTCATAAATTCATAACCTGCATCCTTTGTTTATTTCTGTATTTGTTTATTTATTTGTTTATTTGATTTCAGTTTCTATACTCCATCTTTTAATCTTTTATTTATTTATCTCTGTATGTTCGGCGGCTTGGTCTGAGTTTTAAAAAAGTGAATTATTGTAAAGTAATCGGGCAATTGCTTTTAATATGATGCAACCTCATCTACATCTACATTGTGTAACATTTCTGTGTGGCTGTTGGTTAACAAAGTGCTTAAAATGTAGTGAAGACCCTAGAGATCAAATTACACAAATGCTGTAATTTAACCATGCAGCAGTGGAAATGCTTACCATGTATGTATCCCTGCAACATAGAGACATGTAGCTTCAATATTGCAGAGCACTTATGTGGCGCATTATTAATATGTTAATTCAAGAAATTACACTATGCTTCTGACTATCCCTCACAGCTCCCCAGTTGACCTTACCAGAACTGTATATCAGTTTCTGAATATTTAATGATAGCATCCTCATAGAAATTCATAACCTCAATGAAGCAGGGAAGCTAATTGTAAGCATACAGTACTGATCCAAACTGGAGGCTGAGCTGCATCTGGCAGACTGCAAAATGTAACAAAGCCAACTCCGTGGAGATTTTCTGTCCTCCAAGCTTTCAGATAAGGGCCCGACCATCACCCTCCCTTGGGAGCAGAATTCCATTATCCACATGGCCTTTCAACGTGCTTAGTTAGAGGAAGTGGTGACATGTCTGCGAGTGACAGTTGCCGCCTCGTGACTGAATTCCTATCCTCTTTTGTGCGTGTCTGTGTGTTGCGCATGTGCCCATTTCTCACCTCCCGGCAGCTGTTATTGCCCTGTTCTGTCGGCAGTATGACATCATCAAGGACAACGACTCCAGTAACAGCAAGGAAAAGGCCAAGCCATCGTCGGAGAGGAGCACGCCGGAGCACCACAGTGGAGGACTGCTGAGGAGCAAGGTGAGTGCGACTCAGCTGAGTGAATACAGCTCCGCGTCATGATCACTTCAGGAATTTTTGTCTGAATGGATTTCTTGCATGCTGAAAACATGCACACCGTGTTTCCCCTCACGCAAGACTGGCTCTTGGCAAACAGTGTCTCACTGTGCAGACAGCAGTGTCACCAACTATATAAATTACTGTCAAAGTAGGAAACGCACAGGTGTTACTAAGAACATTAACGATGTCTCTGTTCTATTCTTAGCATCCCAGTAGTAAGTCATGACAGTAAGCTGGCATGTCCAATAGCAGGACCCTAAAACTGACACAGCTAAATTTAATTCTTTACACCTGTGCTATTCCTATGGAGACATGTCAAAATTTCCTCTGTGAAAAAGACCTATGTTTATGTGTTTAATGACTCAACGTGTTGAAGGATGTGTACAGAGGGGCAGTGATGATGTTTTTCTTTTTGTTCTGCTCCTTGCTGCAGAAACAACTTCCTCCAGTGAATAATAACATTAATGTAATCTAATCCAGTGTGCTCAGCCAACTCACGCGGCCATGAAGTGCCCACCTCTTTGGCACTTCACAACTGCAAACGTGGTTATGCTGGATATTAACATGATTACTGTAGTTTTGTAGAATACAGGTACATTTAAGGCTCTGCTGTACAGACTGGAACCAAAAACATCCAATATGCCATGATTAAGTTTAATTGCTTGACCATATAGCTTATTTGCCAAGCTTGACCGTGCATACTGCATGACAATGCATTAAAACAGATGTGATCACAGGAATCTCCAAAGATCCATTCCTCAACCGCTGTCAGTGCAAGATACTTACACACAAGCAGCATGTTTTTTATGGAAAATATATTTTGCATGTGCTATACTAATACAGTCAGTTTAAGGTTAAATGCTCAGCAGTAAATGAAATAATTAATAAGTCCATTCCTTGAAAGATATCGAGCCACTGGTGGATCTTTAAGTGTGTGAGAAATGCCTTTTAAAAGTAACAGATTGCAGCGGACAGATATATGCAGTCACAGCTCAATAATGAGGCCACGAGCAATCGATGGTGGAGGTCATTTGAATTTTGAGTGGCAAGGATTAAACACAGCAACATATTGAGTTCTCTTTTTTAAATTAGCCGGGGCGGCAATCGTGGCTTATCTCTCCTTCCAGTTGTCATTAAGTGGTCGGATGTTGACGTAAGGTATCTGACCAGAGACATTCTGATGAGGACTTCAGACACTCTCTCAAGCATCTGTCAATAGTAACAGTAACTGATTTTTATTTGTCTTGTCTGTTGCAGTTTCATGCTTCTGTGCCGTCTATCAACATCATTGAAGTTTGAGAGAAGAAGGAAGCTGAAGTTAAATTCCACCACTCTCTCTTTTACCGTGAATGCATTGTCAACCTTTCTTACTGAAAGCTGAAAAATGTGTAGTTTCTGTGGGTGATCATCAGTGAATAAGGTTGGCCGAGGCTGTCTTGCAAGACACACTTGCATGCACACAGATACATACCCTACACACAGCTACACGCCCCTATATGCACAAACACACAACACAGAGTAGCTAACCTACTCCTGCAGGTTGAACATAAACGAATGTTAACCCATGATGCTGTTAGCATTTATGTCTTTGCCAGGTGCTTGGTACGTTATTGCAATACAAAACACATAATACCACTGAGGCCAGGAGGCCTGTCTCCATGACTTTAAATACGCATTGTATTTTTGATATCGGCATGTGCGGTTAGATACCACGTCCACCTGTTATAGGCAACTCAACTCTAAATAAATCCTCCACTGCAAATGTGTTAATATATTGTCTGATCACAAATGTATATTAGCTGACTGCTGAGGGCAGATTGTTAATTAGCAGAGAAAGCAAATATATGTATCCAAAATTAATTTGTAAGAACCACCACAACATGTCTTAATTTTTTCTGATTATTGAAATTAAAATAACAATTTCTGGATAATGTTTTTCATATTTCATACATAACAAACATTCAGTCTGTACATATTTCATTCATTTTCCAAATGAAGTTGCATGCAGGTCATGTGCCTGTAGAATAGCATTTGATGTGCATTCTAAGTTAGATACCAAAAATGGAGAAATAAACTTGATTACAGTACTGTGACGCTGTTAATGTTTTCTTCTATTTTGCTGCTTTTAGAACAGGACACCATCTCTCATCATCCAGTCAATCTTGTACATTGCCTGACAATTGTATTACCTGAAGTGTAAAAATAAATCTTATTTTGAATGTCCCATAATTGCAGTTAATGGAATGGAGCTTCTCTCACTGAAAAGCACAAATCACTTCCACTGTGCACAAAATGCACGTTCACACACAAACTGCTCTTCCGCATCTGCAATGTGTGCATTAACTGTTGGTTAAGACTTACGGCACAAGAAAACTGCAATTCATGCACAAAATGTTTGCCAAGTTGCATCATAAAAATGTTTTAATGCAGGTAATACATTCAAAGTGCAACAAATTTATTAGGTAATGATATGGTAGTTAATTATTGTAAAGTCACTCCCTTCATTTTAAAGTACAAAATGCATATAGTGCATGAAAAGTGACACCTGAAATCCTGACATGTGCAGTATTTTGTGCAACACGCTAGCATTTTCTTGTTCAGACTGTTTGTGTATGAGACACCTGGTCCATCATACATGGGACAGCTCTCTTAAATGAAAAAAAGATTGATTGGGAGAATTTATGTTCCCTTTAAATACTTTAAAGAGAACACAGTTAATGATAATAATAATAATCATAAATTAAAACCGCAAACAATAAAACCACAATATATGTTTAAGAAATCTGGTCCATCTCAGCTAAAAGTGCTCAATGGAAATCCGTGAGAGCCAGGATGACACTAGTAACACTACCAAAGAATACAGTATATTTAGACGTTTTAAAACACATGAAGCTACTGTATCTGCCTGTTCACTGGGAGAAACCAACATGTTATCTATGTAAACAGTGGGGGGGAATTCCATAACCGCCGGCTCTGTTCATAGAAGCTTTTGATTGAGTTGACTGGGTCACGAATCAGCTGGTGCAGCTATGCGAGTCCACAGGATAATTGGCTGAGGAATATTATTTAGATAAGTAATGACAACAGAAAAACTGATAATTAAAAATATGTATATTTTCCATCCTGGCCAATTTATACTCACTAATAAAACCTCTATAAATAGAAGTCGTGCAATGTTGAAATCTGCATTCTCACCAACAACAACTACACTTATCCAAGATGAAGCAGAAGTTAGGAGACGGTGTGTTGCAGTACTTTAAAGAAGAAATTCAATAAGCCATTTCACCTGACCTTTAAATCAGGATGTTCCTAATCTAAAATGTAATTACACAGAAGGATCTAAGAATACAGCTCATCTCAAAATAGAAAGTGATTACAGTGTCTAAGGGATTAATAATTTATATTGTACACCCTTTTTTTCTCTTAACTCTGTCTCAGTGCTGCAAACTTCTTTCCATTAGTTGTTCAGGTGATTTATGGGCTGTTGTTATAGCTGAGATAAGCTGTGGTTAGATTTTAGATGTGATTCAGAGATCCAGGACTGTATCTAAAAAATAAATAGGGTTTGCACTGGGGGTCTGCTTTCATTATTGCAGCACTTGGCCCCTTGTTTCCATGTGCAGCAATATTGTGCAGCAATATAGCAGCCTCATCTGATCTCCATCTTTACTTAATTTATTTTTACCTGAGCAGAAATAGATGGACAAGAAGGCCTGACATTCAAATACAATACACAAATACATAAAAAACCAACCTATCGCGGTTTATTTTTAATGTGGTCTCTGGTAAGCTATAACTTTAAGAGGAAAAAGGTTTGTTAAAGTTGGAAACTGCTGCTACTGCATGCCCCAAAATCCAGTTTTTATAAATATAGCCTTTTATCATCTCCCTGTTGTCCATGAAAAATGTTTCATAGCACCACAAATATTATACAAATAGCAGCAACTAGGCATCATATGGTTCACTGCTGTGCACTAAATAACCTGCACAGTCATACCTCTGACTAAAAAGGGAAATATTCCCAGTACTTGAAGGTTAGTGCCCTCCATTTGCCACTTCTCCAGTTGCTGGAGTTCAAACCTTAGCATATCTGCCCTCCACAAGCCAGTCTCAATAGACTCTCAATATCAAACAGTGCAACCACTACCTACACAACATTAAGCCACTAGGGCAGTGTGGAACACCTTAGTAGTAGCTAATTAGCCATTTCAAAATTGTGTTAAATAGCCAATTAGCAATTAATTACACAGTTATGCATACTAAAAGAGCTGTTCATTCGCAGATCCCAGAACACCACGGTCAAATTAGACATCAGTAATGAACATATTGCCTCAAAGTTAAACAAGAATTCCTGAATTAAGAGTTTAATAAATTATAAACATAAAAGTATTTTGTCAGAATAGCTGGGAATACGTTAGGAGAATGTTTTTTGTTTTTAGTGTTTTCTTTTTTCCACCTTATCTAACCTAAATGTAGGCAAAAGGTGGTTTGGGTCACTGCTCAGGACGTCACAGTGACAGTGCTGCTTTTAACTGCAGTGCCCGTACAGACTAAATGTGTAGTCACCCTATCTGTGATCCGTACTTATATTCTTATCATTTCCTCATTACAGCTATGATTTACACTACAATTTGTCCATAAGAACGGGATGTGACTGGCTGCTGTAGACACGACATGACTTGCAGGTGGTCGGTTTGCGGTGAGCTCAGATTTGTCAAAGGAGAGCAGAAAGCAGCTGAAGTGGACAGACAGGCTCTTATAATTGACAGCAGTATATCATCTGTCTAATATAGTGATCAAAACAAAGCCAATATCAATAGTATTTTAAAACCTACAATTATGAACAAACTGTAATGCCACGGCACACTTACACAGTATATAGGCAGTTGTCAATGCAGCACATGAAAAAAAAATAGGTTTCTAGTTTCTCAGTCTCCAGGGGAGTTCTCTGGAAACACCAAAGTGCAGTTTTTTTCCGCAGATTCGCTTAAGTGCTCACTGCAGGCTGATCTCAGGCCCGCTACTCTTTGTTCCTCCACAGTTGAGTCCAGAGTTTTCTGGATAGTCCAGTCCTCCAGGATTAGAAACCAAGCTTTTCAGGTCAGTGCTGCTGAGGCTCCCAACACACCATGTTCCTCCCCACAGTCTGATAAAAGTGGACGGGTTGATACAGGTAAAATGAATAATGTCTTCAACATATTATATAATTAGTTATTTCATTAGTCATTTACATTTACACTAAAGTCTGCAGCCTAGGATTCTATATCCTTGAATGGCTGATGTCTGACCCCTGTGAGTGAAACCAAATGTGATCTTCCAGACGTGTTTTGTTTTTTTCCCCCCCCAAACTGTTGGTGCTGCACAGTCTCATAATGAGATTGGAGACATCCTGCCATGATGCGGCATTCATGTCCTTAGAAATTAAAAGGATATTTGCATACCTCTATAAACAGTCATCAGACTAAACAAACACTTACAGGGACCACAGACATCTCACAGAAACACACACACACACACACACACATAACAGATTATTATTTATACCAGTAATATGGGGGGCGGGGGAGCCCTTGTCTGAACCCTTGACAACCTTTCTGTTAAGTGTTCCAGGTGCAACATAATTTTTCTCTAAAGCACTTTTTCAAAATGTGATGTGCTATTTTTTTTTGTCAGGTTTGGCAGTGTGATAAATCGTTCTACCAAGCTACAGGTGCAGCTACACAATAATTAATTGCATCAGAAATTGAACTGCCTTGGTTAAGGATTGTACTCCTACATACAAGCTACAATTGTTTAATATCACTCAATCATACAATGTATAAATATTTTAATTCTGACATCAAGTTCATGTGGGAATTTCTGATGCACCATGTATGCATTCTTTATGTTTTCCATCAGTCATGAGCAGTGGGTGATGTTGATGTGTCAGTCATGCAGCCAGACAACAGAGAATGTCCGTACCTTGGATCAAACACAATGAGCTAGAAAATGTTTGCAAGAAAAACAGTATGGACCAAATTTAATGTTAAACAAGAATTCCTGAATTAGAGTTTAATAAATTATAAACATTATAAAAGTATTTTGTCAGAATAGCTGGGAATACGTTAGACGTTTAAACCAAAATGTTCTGGAAGGACCCCGGTAAATGAAAAAAAAACAACAAAAAAACCCCGCACACACTGAAATGTGTGATGCCTGCTTGTCTGTGGTCATTTAATTGCTTGTTTTTGAAGATGATGAAAGTCATTATTGATCAACTTATAAAGCAATTCTGGAATCAAATTGATTTGCTACACTGCAATCATATTATCTGACAATGTTAAAGGCCAAACTGTATCTTTGTAATAAAACTGTGTATAACAGAAGAAGCTCAGCCTTCTGCAAATTTGCTTCCATCTTCTAGAATAAAAATTACACTTGAGTGCAATGACATTTTTGTACAAAGTCTTTAATTATGCATAAATATGTTACAAACCATTACAGTTCCCAAATTCTGTACAATGTTTTACACAGTTACACAGGGCAACTGCTTGTGGTTTATACACAAATTGCTATTATCATAATATCGCAACACTGTTGGAAACCTACTAATTGCATAGATAGATAGAAAATAAGCACCTTCTTTGAAAAGTAAACTGATACTGTAAACGTCAGTGTTTAATTTGGGTAACAATAGCTTATCTGAAACTTCTCCGCTTTTTCAGTTGAAGGGCTTTCTCATTTTTACAAACCTCAAATGTTTTCTGGCCTCAAACCGTCACAGGCTGATTTGTATTCAGTGCGCTCCGGCTTCAAATTGGCAAGTGCGGGTCTGCCCCCCATCCCCCCGTAAAATTCTTGGCTGCATCCTTTCCATCCAAGATTTGCTGGAAATCTGATCACATCAGTTGTGTGCTGTGTATAACAAAACTCTTAGCAGGCCATAGAGTCCAGCAGATCAATCTGTGCCATAATGTAATTTATACAGGGATTGATCAATTTTAAATAAGGATCAGATCTAAATAAGGGGGGGATCAAATTATATTACACTGCTTTTGTTTTTACTTGAAAAATCAATCAAAAAGCCCTGCGATGGACTGGCGACCTGTCCAGGGTGTACCCCACTGTTGCTTGATGTCAGCTGGGATTGGCTCCAGCCCCCTGCGACCCTGTACGCAGGATAAGCGGTTGACAATGAATGGATGGATGGATCAATCAAAAAGAGCAAAGACTTGGTGAAGACTATATCCAAGTGTAATATCTAATAGGACCTCTTACAGGTTGTGCAGAACTCCAGAGTTTATTCTTATGAGTAAACGTGCCTTAAAACTGTTATCTGTTGTTTGTCATTATTGAAAACCAATTCGGAGACTGAGCACTCCTGGACAACAGCCCATCTCCAGATATCACTCAATAGTACTGAATCAGCGGATACTGAAGCATCAACACGTGAATCAATCGGTCAGTCAATGACAGAGCAGAAAAGGTGAGAAAACGTTGTAAGATGTTGAAGAGACAGGTAATGGAAAATGACAAGACTGCATTCTGACGGCGCACTCTGCTGACCTTGAACTTCAGCCAATAAAATGCAAACATGGCTAAATAAATCATCCGCAGACTTGCTGGAGGCGATTTATGATATCCAAACAGTACCAGAGTGTTCTTTAGTACCAGTACCCAGTGGAGCTGCCATTTCAGCCAGATAGGTACGAAACAATGCAATCAAGTTTCATGGCGTAACCTGATAAATCTTCCAATTATTCGGCAGCGGGTGTCATGACAACACAGAGCCCCCTTTCCACCTCCCGCCGTCACAATGATTCTCAGTCGTGATGCCATGAATACAGAGAGAAGGACCACTTCAGCCAATATAATATCGTCTTGACACAGTGAACATTATCTGAGCGGTGGATAAAAATAATTAGCGGAGTCTGCGCAGACACTTTGTCTATAATAAGATTTCAGACAGAGGACTGTTTGCTGTTTTGTGGCACAGATTGCCGTTAAGCGTTTTTGGAAAAATAAAGCAATTCCTGCAGTAATAAAAACCACATACAATCACATTTGTACAAATTGTCTAACCTAATGCAAAACAAGCATCTACACATTCACAAGAGTGACAATTATTTTTGAAACCCTGATTCTATTCATCCTACTTAATTTATAATGATACAATATGCATACATAAATTACACAGCTTTGACATTGAAAAAATACAGCATATGGAAATAGGTTTCTTTACTATAATAGTTTGTCCTTGCCATACAATTGTCCTCATAACCTTACATCATCGCTTTTCTTTGACAGTAACATCTTTATGTACAGTAGCAGGTGACTGAAGAAGGAGGCGACCGAACATTACATTTTGCTTACATTTAAGGAAGAGTGCTGAAACTGATTGTTACAGGAATGTCAGCCTGTTTCTGCGAGAGAAAGGTTTGCTGTTGTGTTGAGTGAGGAAGGTCGTGTTTTGTTTACGTTGCAAACACAATCTCTTTATTAACATTTACATCCTATTGACATTGTTAACACAAAGCAAGCAGGCGCAATAGTCATCAGTGGGTTAAGTTTTGATTACTGTATCATCAGAATTTATCGCTATACTAAGATTGTCGAGTGTGTTTTTAATTAACTCAAGATTTTTAAAAAACAGATAAAGATTTGTTTAACTTAAAGGGGCACTCCGTTGATTTTAAACATCAAGGTCAGTTTGCTCATCATGATTAGTAGTACTCAGCCTGGGAAAACAGTTGTGTAACTTCTGTAGCTCTGGAGGGAGCACTCCAAAATCAGAAAAAATAACCCTGATGATGTCATAGTGATGTCATCGGGGTTATCTTGACTTGGAGGCTTAACATTTTTAACATCTGCCTTACAAACTGGGAGCACAGAGTTTGAAATACATGGGTGTTTACCAGGCAAGTAGAATCTAATAAAAAACACTACCAAATTGCATTATGGGAAATGTAGGATCCAGTGTTTTAGTGTACTCCCAATACTAGGGAGTACAGGGGAGGATATATCTTGCGGCTTCAATTTTGATCATTCTTTTTTAATCCGCCTCTTTTGAGTCTCCCGACTTTATGAAAACGCATCAGTAAATCACTACAGTACCCCTTTAAATGTCAAACTATAATTGTCAAGTGTGCTGCTGATGTTGTCAAGTGTGCTGCCTCCTAATCTCTAGTTTACTAAATGCATTTCTTTAAGCCCAGTAATGAGACTGAATGAAAAGAGCAAATGTAAATGTCTACACTACAGGGCAAAACTAAGCTTGAGGTTCATTCTTGACTTTTTACAGCTTTAAGCAACATCTGACAGCCTCCCTCAGTAAATAAAATTGCTCGGTTGTCATAGTGATGGATGGATAACAGGTGGATAAAAAAAATAATAAAAATGTATGTATAATTGATCCAATATCATGACTGAAGATTTGTACCATTTCTGCTGTGACTTCTAACGGTGGACTTCTTCCACTGACAGCTGAGACTGGCAGCTGTTACAAGCAAACACCAAGAAAGTGATGACAACGTATATACACAAATGTCTGGACTTCATGATGCTGAGAAAATCCTCATCAGAGTGGAATCCACATGTGACAGTATTGTCTGTTTTTTTTTTTTTTTTTTTACAAGTTTAGATTAAAAGGAGACTCCATACATGGTATTCATCCTATGATCTTCCGTGAGTACTTCTTTTGAGTAGAAATGTGCAACATCTTTCATCCGGCAGTTTGTTGAGAATTTGACTACGGCACTGTGTGTGGTGACTGGCAGGCATTCATAGAAATAGCAGTTTATAATATCAGGATATTAATTCTTGCTTCTCTGAAGCAGCCACAGGATATCAAATAGAGCCTCTCTGATTCAGGTTGTGCACCAGGAAATGTGATATGTTTTGTCTGTTCAGTGATGTATGCTGTGTTGGTCTTGGGACCCGTTGTAGGATTTATGTCTAATTTCTTTGCGGCTGTAAGTTGGGCTGCTATTGCCGGTGTATGTTACTCAAATTCGTTGTTGCTAATAGACAACAGATTCTCATTTGAGACCTCCTGGGGACTCAGAGCTGCATCGTCAGAGATGGGTTCGGAGCGGGACTCGGCCAGTCTGACAGAGACAGAAAGAGAGGAAGAGAGAAGTAATATTGCTACAGAGGTCAGAGGCAGTAAGTATTTGTCATCAGGGTTCACAGGATATTTAAAGGTTAAAAACTGAAGAAAGGATATCACAAGCACACAAAAGGTGGTTGATTTGAATGACTGGAATGACTGTGAACAAGTCGGAGGAAATATGTACTATGCAACAATGTGAACACATAAGTTGATTCATATCTCCTTTCCAATGAAACAGACTATCATGTCTGTCATGCACAGTTGATTAAAGGCAAGCCATAATAATAGCTGGTTAGATGAACAACATTAGGACTCTATAAATTTTTGTGTTTGTTTTTCTATTTTAAGGTCCAAGGATGCGAACCACTGCAAACACAGATGATTTGCTTATTTCTGGACAGTCTGTTTTTGGTGTAAAAATAGAATGGCACTGTACATGAGTGAGTGATACTCTAAATGTAAGGCCTCATGCAACATGCAGAACGAAACATGTAAATAGCATGCATGTCACTTACCGGTCTCCATCTCTACATCCACGTTGCTGAATGCCAGGTAAAGTAGAAGACAGATAGGAAATTATGACTATGTGACTCAATTAAATACTTACATTTTAATTGTATTATTGTAGTATTCTTAAATACTAATCAAGCCATTTAATTAAACACGTTTAAACTGTAGTTGATGTCAATAGTTGTGAGCTTAAATTGTCCTGGCTTTAAGCACTAAGCCTCCACTTGAATCTTCTACTCTAACATCTAGATTTTTTACAGAGCCATAAACCCTGACCTGTGCTGATATAGTTAATTAGAAACCATTCTACTGATGTTGGTTTGGCTGCACCATTTGTAGCTCAAGCTAGAAGGCTATAAAGCACTGCTAGCGACCACTAGAGGCAGTATAGCTACTTACACACAAGTGCAATAAATTGGTTTTGCAGTGAAGCGCCCACCCACAGACCAACAAACTGACCCGCAATGCCATCTGTAAATTCACCCATTCTCTAAAGAGGCTAAAAGTTAGCAGAAAATAAGCTCACAAGGCCTGTTCATAGTAGTTTTCTGTACAGGAGATGCAGTCAAACATGAAAGGTAAAAACAATGCCCCTAACATTTTTACCCCAATGTGTGCATCTACTACTAATTAGTATCGGCAGATTTTATGTTATAAGCTACACAAAGCTCCTTAAAGCACCAAGCAGTAGAGGACCAAACAGTTCACAGCTGTGGCCAGGGAGCGTTATTTCTTCAGAATCTAAAATGTTGACATACTGTTTTGTGATCGGACCAAAATCTAATGCTTGACCACTGGCTGCTGCAGAGGTCCCAAAACCTTTTCAAACCATGGCAGCCCTTCACAACCAAATACAGAAAATGCTGGTCTGCGCCTTTTTCCACTGTAATCTTTTCTAAATGCCACATGTGTGGTCAAGTAGGTGTTTTTCTCACTTGCTTGTGTTTTGTCTATTTGGAGTTGAGCTTTCAGGGCCACCATAGTCAAATGTTTGATCCCTGAACATTCAGAATGGTGCCTAAAGACAAAGAGCATGACCATCCTCTGTTGATCTAAAAACACTCCCAGTGTCAAGGACAGATCGTATCCACCATTTGTGCACCACCACCTCACTTCCTTGCTGACCTCTGCATAGGAGATCTGCTCTAATACTCCCACTACAAAATCCTTTCCTCAAGGATATCAGATTTAGACGCTTCTTTAAGTGTTCCGCCTTCCTCCATTTGACAACTGTCCACACTTGAGGACAGCACTTTCTCATCCCTGCTGAGAACGGCATCAGTAATGACCTGCCTCCCTCTTCTAGCTTCCACATAGACACTGCTGTGTAAATTCTCTGCCTCTCATTTACCAATTTGCTTTAACCCAAGCTTTTCATGCTCCAACACAACAAACAGATCTTCTAGCCACAACTTACTGAGATGCAATCTCTTTAATGTGTAGGGTACCATCCCTCTGCTGTGCTCCTCTCTTTAGGGAGGGCAGACACAGCACTGCAGACACATACACATGTATCAGCAGGTTATGTGAAGAAATGAAAAGCCATGCAGAGGGCTCAGACACTCACTGGACAGTTTGGCCTACATTCGTTATAGTTTGTTGTGCATGTAGGGACATTATCAAAGAGCTTTGATGGGTTTTGAGTTTGGCAAAAAGTGTGCTTATAGTATGTGATATTATATTACATATATCTTTTATTATTATTTTCATCACACCTTTATGAGTCTGTTACCTGTGAGACTCACATCTGTCTCTCTGCAGGCATCTCACGCTATTAAATTACAATTTCACAGACCGCCGCACTTCAAAGAAAATAGAAAGTGTTGCATTGTAATCCTAGTTCAGTGACTGATGTGCTGTGGAGTACCCTTCTGGGCTTCAGTCACTGTGACAGCTCTGTCAGTAAAGGTAGGCGATCATGTTGGCAGTAGAGGAAGCGATAGTCATTTCTATTGTCTGCAATGGTTCAAGAGTGGCACAGTGACCTCACAAGAGTTCAGACTGCTCACTAGATACACATGATTTCTATAGTCACAGTGTTACAGGCTTACAATAGCCTATTCAAATAGATTGTTATAACGTGATATAGTATATGTTATATAATAAAATCAAACAAATTATCAGTAAAAAGCTTCTTTAGCACCAGGGTAATACCACAGGTATGACATTTATTGTACACAAAACAGTATCAATACTCGACTATAAACAACCTTTAGGAATGGATAATAGATGATTTCATATTTCTTAGTTTTTAACATTTTTATATATTTATTTTGTTGAATCTAACAAAATGAAAATGAAAATCTCACTACAAAATAAAAAGGACTAAGGAAACTGAACATAAAGTGGAAGCAGTTTTCTCCCTTATTGCTAAGAAGTGCAAAAATTGCCATTTAAGTATAGGTAATTTTAAGACCTATACGTGTTCTAAAAGTAGATTATAGGGTGTTCACATTAGGCTTGAAAATTTCTTATCCACCTTCCCTAGATTGGTTTAATTAAGCAGAGACAAACACAGGAGAACATCAGGGGAACAATAAGACATGTTACAGAAAGTAAGATAGATACCTGTAGAGGCCCAACTGGCATCTGATGCTGTTAGCTGAATTTTTATAAAAAGTCTTAGAGGGTTAAAGTAAATGAGGACTTCACTGCTCCATTAACCCTACACCTGGCATGCAATAAATCTCTTCTCATTTGTTCCTCATATTTTTTGAACCCTTGGGTCAATGGATTTGTCAGAATCAGAATTTAAAAGGGATTTTACCTGTTGGCAGGGAACAAATGTTGCAGTTATTTGCAGATGATATTATAATATATCTAAAACAGGAGTATGACTCCATGTATGGCCATAAACTTGCATAATACTAGCTTTTAATTATGAACTTACTAAGGAATTGGAACGCAGATTCATAACAATATTTTGGGCCTAAAGACCTACTTTTCCAACATCAACTTTGGTCCTTTGAACTCCAAGGTGAAATTAGAAATTTAAGCTCAAGTGTTCAATCAGTCAAAATGAAAACTCTCTTCCACAACTACTGTTTCTCTTCCACACACCACCCATGGAAGTGACAGCCCCACGGGTCCTATGCTTACTAGAGTATCCTTATGCAGCCCAGTTAAGGCCTCTCATACACTGGTGCGACCCTGCTTATTTGGCAAGTTGGAAGGAGAAAGAGCTAGATGGGGTCCCACTTCAACACATAGCTTCAGATAAAATATGAGTCAAACATATCTTGAATAGAACAAACACATTTATTAATTTGTTCCTTAAGATATGGCACAAGACTCAAAAATTGTGCAATTTACAGAGAATACCACTCTTAAGATGATGTGGTTTTGTTAATTTTCCCTTCATTTAAGGGACAAAAGCTTCATTATACTGGAAAGGAAAGGTATTCCATCCTACTGTACTCATTAGGGGGGCACTAAAGAGAGACTGTATGGGAATATAATTTAGGACCGCAATATCTCTACATATCCCACTGAATGCCACACTATTTTAGAACAATCCCAAAAGACATTCTTTGGCAGGACAGAATTAAAATATTTTTATCTACTTCTATTTCTGAATATAATACTAAAATAATATCTGATAGGTCAAACGGTTTTTAAAATAGAAAATTAGAGGTGGTGTATTGAAGAGAAATGAGTTAGGGAAAGTAATAGAGTGCTATAAGGTTTGTCAAATACAGTGGAAGACTAAAGGTTCCCTTATTTGGAGATAATTTTGTTGGAAGAGTTTTGTCCAATTCTTCATTACTCCTCTGCAGAAGCGACACACAACAACTAATTCTGGCTGTTGGAGCCAGACATATACTGAAAATCATCATTATTCTGGTCCTGTCCTGTTTTTATCACTCATTGGAATAGCACACACCAAACTTTAGACGAGATATTCAGAACTTCAATCCCTCTTAGATTCGATGTCCTATACCTATGCAACACCTCACAAGTGACAAACTCTGAAGATAGGGCCCTTATTGCAATTCTGCTTGCTGCATGCAAAAAAGCTATAAGTCATAAATGGCTAAATCCTTAGGCACCCTTCATTTATAACTGGAGGTAGTTCATCAAACATGTATAATGGAGAAATTGACACACTCACTCACAGTACACCAAGATACATCTACAAATATCCGGCAAAGGTGGATTGAGTTCATTAGATCCCGAAGACAAGACTATACATGAAGCACAATTACATCATTTAAGGATATTTGCATTCCTCTCAATTTTTTGTACATAGTTCTGTTTGGTAACAACAATATTTGTTGCAGCTGGGAAGACACTAATTAATATTAATTTCTTCTGGAATTATCATTTAATTGTTTGGTTGTTTTCCTTTATTTGTTTTGTATCCATTTTTATTTACATTCCAATTGTGTTACAAGTGCAAAGTGAGAGCCTTCTTTAAGTCAACAATTTAGATTTTTCTTCTTGTGATTTTATTGTCATTATTATTGTACCACAGTGCCATAGGAGGATTTATAACACAATTTAAGTGACAGTAGAGAAGGCTGTCTTCACGATGTAATATAATAAAAACTGTGCTGTGCTTTTGGTTTGGTTGTAGTTGGTCTTTTCCTCCTTTTAAATTATTTTTATGTGTTTCTTCATTTTTTTTTCTTCATTTAATATATGTAATTGTCAAAAAAGGGTGGGAAATGCAAAGTAATTCCAATAGTAAACAAACAAAAATTCTTAATCTTTCCCATGACTTGAGACACAATTAAGCATTTCTCAGCCAAAATCCCCTATTAACCAGATAATAATCACTTTTGGGTTTTAGGAACAAAATCTGGGCTATTTTACTAAGTATTTCAATACTGGTGTTATACAAGGTAGTGGATCAAGTCACATCCAAAAACTGCTTTAATTAGAGCTGATTGACTCCAAAACTGCCTCGTTTTATTCGGTTCTGGTTTAATAAGACACCAGAGCTTTACAGAACCTACAGTACCTACAGCGGCCTATAATGTTAAATTAGAAGGAAGTCCTCCAGGACAACTAACACGCTGAGCATGCTGGGAAAACTATCAGGAGCTTTATCAAATGGAGTGTTTTACTTTTTCTTTCTACTGCTAACAGCCGAACACTCAAATGAATCTATCTTGTAATATCTTTCTAAATCTCTAAAAGCGGTGGTAACGCCTCAACAGATGCTGCTATAACCTTGTGTTTTCATGCATCCTTCCTACATTAGGTCATTGCCATGGCTGCAATGTCATCTTTCTGCATGGAATTAACTGAGAAAAGAAAACTAGTGCATGCCCTGTCTGTGTCTATCCATGGGTGTGAATTTCAATAAAAATCTGTGTCAGTCAATGTGTCAAATGAAGGTCTTACCTTCAGCACAACTGTCATCCTCTGAAATTGCTCGACAGTATTTAAAAGGTGATCTATCACCGTTAAGAGTTCAATCACCATAAAAATGGTTTCATATATTTGGTTTTCTGGGAGGGGAACACTTAAGTGAGCATGAACAATCCCATCTCTTTCTACAAATAAAAAAATATATATCCCCAGAGTTCAGCAGACTTGCAGTCACATAAAAAGGTTACCTTGAGAAAGCATCATCGAATCCATCCTCCACGTCCTATTGGGACACAAACAATATGAATCAATACACACATAAATGACTCCTAATGACAATCCTGCTGCTCTGTGCTTTCAAGCTGCCTCATCCCTGAGTCAGCTGTACTTCATAACTTATTTTTATCCAAGTGACCCACAAATGAATTAATGGGCTGAAGAATCAAATACTGCACAATGCAAATGTTATATCAAAATAAGTCATATAGATTTTGCTCTACTTTCCTGCATTGTTTGTTTTTTTTTTACAGAAAATATGTCACAATGAACACAGATGAATTTGTGTGAGATCAGCATGTGGGAAAGATTTTTCAATGAAAATGCTGTCACCTAGTGTTAAGACTCTGTAAGTGAACACCAGGATGGTGACTGAAGCGCATCTGCAGCGTGAACATTTAAAATGATTTAAAACTACACGTAACTGCTGCAATTGTAGCAAAGTATTTACTGGTGTAAATTAAAGAAGTAATAATTTTTTTTGACTTTCACAACAGTACAGCTGTTTCAAATGCTTTTTATATGTACAACTTTAATTACTTTACTGTGTATAATTTAAATACACTCTACAGTAGTACAGTAAAGTATATAAAATATAGCTTACTGTAGTTTAAATTATAATTAGGCTATAGCCTAAAACCGTATTGTGCCCTTAACCAGGGCCCTGTTATTATTTAAACAGCATTTGTTTATGAATGATTCTGTACCAAGCTTTTTGATCCTCCGGTTTCCATTATATCTATAATTTAAAACCATTTAGTATTTTAGATGATTTTTGATAATCTTGTAAATTACAGAGATTGCATGTTTTAATATTAAGAGAAAGGCAATACGGTGTGATTGATAAAACATTTTTAAAAATCCTAGAGACATGGTAGTCCAATACACTGTATGCTATTGGCACAAATACTAGCCTTACTAAGCTGACAGGAAAACGCTGATGGTGTCATGTTACCTTACTTTTCCTAATGCGTTCTAAAAGTAGAGCGATTTGCAGATTTAAAATTTGGGAAAAAGACTAGTATTGCATCGGCACCACAAGTTGCAGAATTCAGTGTCAGGAGAGAAGACGTTGGATTGCTCATTCCCTGTCTGTTGCCTAATCATAAATCATTTTGGCCCAATCAGACCAATCAGCAATTTGGAGGTAGATGTTGTGACCTACCCAAGAGTCATGTTTGATTGGTCGCCTTCGAGTAGGGTTACTACGAGGTGAGGGCGAGCTGAGTGAAGCAGAGAAGAAGGGCCTCCGGAGCTTCTCCTCCATACCAACAGGCTTGTGTACTTCTGGATCTGAGGGAGATGGTAGTGTGGATGAAAAGTTAACAGGGAAATAGAATGAAAAAAAGAAAAGAAGAAGAGAAGAGAGAAGGAGAGACTTATCAGCTTTTTTGTGACATATCAGCTACAGCCTGTGGCACCGGCAGCTTTCTATGCAACAAGCTGAATTTAAATCATCTCTCTAACGCTTTTATAAGTCTGTCCAGTTATTCTCAAGGTCCTGGAGCCTTTCACATCATATTTTCTCTCGGTCCTTGGGCCACTACCACTGGCAGTGGAGCAAATTTTAATTTAAAGAAGCTGGAAAATCCAGCTCTTAACTAACAATAAACTGAATGGATGATTAAGTCTCATTTCGCAGACTCTTTGACCCCCTGAGTAGCGGAAAACATTTTGACCTATAAATGTCACGGCCATTGGAAAGTACTTAAAATCTACTGCTCCCCTGAATGACTAATGAGTGGCGTATAATTAAGTGATTTGTCCTCCATGTATTTGAGGGGTGATTGACGTAAGTTAAATTACGTCAGCATCAAACTTAGTCTCACTGTCACGTGCATGCTAAGACTGGAAAAGGAATTTTCAAGTCATTATGCAACTGACTACAGGAGCATTTACTTACTCGTGTTCACTGTAAACTGTTGGGTATATGTCTGAAGGAATTTGGCCTTGTGAGGATGCAAGTACTTTAAACATGCATCTAATCACTGTCTCATTTCAGTGACTGCAGCACATTACAGTGGCCATTTTTACAGCACTAATCAGATCATTGGAGGGGGGGACTCATTAGTTGTTAGAGCCTTAGATTTTATATGGTACAAAGTACTGCAAGATGGTTGATAGTTTTCCACAGGACCTGCTAACAAACACCTGCTTTAAGGGCAGACAGCTCTCACTAGCTCACACTTTATAGCTGCTAAATGAATTGTGCCAACATTTGTCAGAAGCTATGTAATGCTAACATACCTTTTTTTATGCTAACCTAACTTTTTTATTTTTATATTAATGTGACTTGTGTGGGTATGGGTGTCTGTGTTTTTAACCCGAGCTGCCCAATGATGTGGTTTTGGAACACAGGCAGGTAATTTCTTTTTAGCTATAGACCTAAATTTGTGTAGTCTGCGTTAGCGTTATCACAGCTACTTGCTGCTGTTTTTCACTGGTAACATTATATGTGACATGTTAGCTAGCTGTAGGACACATGTCTATCAGAGTGTGATGTGTGGTAAAAAAAAAAGTTTTAGAAATGTGAGTGTTCACATCTAAAAGTAGTTTATATATGTGCTATTATGGCAATGGGTGTTCTACACCACTGCTGTGAGCACATTTTTGACTGTTTGTAAACAGGAAACCCATCTATTAGGTTTAAGGGAATAGTTTGACATTTGGGAAATATTTGTTGAGAATTAGATGAGAAGATTGATACTATTCACACGTAGTGGGTCTACAGGGAGGTTATGTGCCCCAAAGTACTGCTTTAACACTTAATTTCTTTTTGTAGGGAATAAACAACTGAGATTTAGTTAATTAGTCAGCTTCAGAGCTGCAGGTAGATGGATTTTGTTTACTTCAAACAGAGCCAGGCTAGCTGCCCCCTCCCCCCCCTTTCCAATATGTATGCTGAGCTAAGCTAATCACATTCTGGCTCTAGCTTTATATTTCACAGACAGACAGGACAGTGGTTTCGATCTCATCTGCAAGAAAGCAGATAAGCATATTTCCCACAATATCAAATGTTTCCCTCAAATCACCTAAAGAATTATATGGTTCATTTAATTGTGTGTTGCTAGTTCTTAAATTGATAAACAATACTTTGAAAAAACAGGCACTGTTTACTTTAGGGTATGATAAAGATGAAGTAAATTTCCTGGTAGTAACTATCAGCAAGACATTCTGCGATGTTCGGTTCAATTGTGCAGTCTTTCACTAATAAAGTCATAGAATAGAATAGTCTTTATTGTCACTGCACTGTGAAGGTACAACGAAATTTAGGGTGCTCCCACGGAGCCACCCTTGCACCATAAAAATAAGAAAAGAAAGAACAAAAAAGAGAAAAACAGGTTAAAACAAATGACGTTCTCATAAAAATAGAGACACAATAATATATACAACCAAGGTATATAAATATAAAATATGTATATATGCTTACCTGTATTGTATATTTCTACATACACACATAAAATCTAATAAAAAGGTAAAGTCTTAAAGTGTCTGGAGTTATTACAAGAGTGCAAAATAGGGGGGAAGTGGGCTGATTGTCTGCTGTTTCGGGCGTTATTGGGTGATTTGGAGGCTTATGTGTGTGAGTGTCCATGGGTGTTGGCATTTCGTATGGCCCAGGGGAAAAAGCTGTTCGTCAGCCTGCTGGTGGGAGATTTGATTGACCTGTAACGTCTCCCCGAGGGCAACAGATCAAACAGGGGGTAGGCAGGGTGTGAGTGGTCTCTTGTGATGGCTTTGGTTCTCCTGAGGCAACAGGATATGGAGATGTTTTACAGGCTGGGCAGAGGGCAGCCAATGATCTTTTGGGCAGTGTTTATAACCCTCTATACCGCCTTCCTGTCCTCAGCTGTGGAGCCTGCGTACCACACACTTACACAGTGTGTTAGGACGCTCACCACAGAGGAGTGATAGAAAGCCAGCAGCAGCTTCATGTCCAGATTGTTCTGCTGAGCCTTCTTGACCAGGGCCCTGATGTTATGGGTCCAGGAGTAGTCAGCAGAGATGTAAGTGCCAAGAAACCTGAAGGTGGTGACCATTTCCACCCGATCTCCATTTATGAGGAGAGGGGTGTAAGTCCTGTCTGTGCTTCCTGAAATCCAAAATTAGCTCTTTTGTTTTAGGGATATTCAGGGTCAGGTTATTGTCTGAGCACCAGTGCGACAGATCCTTCACTTCTGCCGTGTACGCTGTCTCGTCCCCTTTGTGGATACATCCAACTACTGTGGTGTCATCCGCATATTTTATAATGTGGTTTGTTGGGTGGGTTGGAGAACAGTCATAGGTATACAGAGCGTACAGCAGAGGACTCAGAAAGCAGCCTTGAGGGGAACCAGTACTGAGTATGGAGGAGTGGTGGGGGCCTAGTCTCACAGATTGTGGGCGGCTTGAGAGAAAGTTTTTAATCCAGATACAGGTGGGGAGAGGGATCTGTAGCTGTGTCAGTTTACTGTAAAGAATGTCCGGAATGATTGTATTAAACGCTGAGCTGTAGTCCACGAAGAGCATCCTCACATAGCTCTTCTTGTTTTCCAGATGGCTAAGCGCTGTGTGGAGTGTGAGGGCGATGGCATCCTCCGTGGACCGGTTTGCCCTGTAGGCAAACTGGTGGGGTCGAATGAGGGAGGGAGACAGTCTCTGATGTGCTGGGAGACTGATCGCTCCAGGCACTTCATAATTACAGACGTCAGAGCGATGGGTCTGTAATCGTTCAGGCTGTTCAGTTTTTTTGGGAATGGGGATGATGGTAGAGGCCTTCAGACATGTGTCATGTCTCGTCACTGGCGTTGCACTTAATTTTATGTACATATACACACTATGGATGAGTACAAAATCAAACAAACTCACCTGCTGGAACACACTGAGTGTCTGTTGTCTCTGTTGGCCCGTTGCTTGCTGCACAAGAACAGCAGGTCCTGGCCTTCTTGCTTTTGTCTGTGGACAGAAAAAAACAAAACAATTCTTGTTCAGAAGGTCACCCACTCCCCATAGACTGCACCATCTAACATGCATGTGCAAGCTGTGGCGCTGTGCATGCGGCCCTCATGTCACCTTGGAACAATGACATTTCAGCAATTAAGTGCCTCAATTAACCCTTCGCTAAGCCCCGCCCACCTTAGTTACAAACTGTCGCCGCTGCCACTGTCTATTACTACACTCTTACTTACCCTAAAGTAAACACTGCCTTCTTCCATCAACCTCTCTGGGTAGTGACTGTAACTATTACAAGTGCCCCAGAAACAGCATTTGACCATATCTTAGAAAAATACAGCCAATAAAAGATTTTTACATTAGAGTCAATGGAGCGCATCCATGAAAGTGTCGGACTTCAGTTAGAGAGAGTCCTATACTGCGCTGTGATTGGCCAGCTGTGTATTCGGGGTGTGGCTTAGCAAAGGGTCAATTGAAAAGACAGTTTTCAGTCTCCCCTCTTTCAGTTGCGGCCGTTCAGGGGGACACTGCTGTCTCATCTTTTCGTCCCTAGTTCAGAGGAGTTTTGCTGGACTTAATACTTCATTTCATATTCTGAACTGTGTTTTTTTTCATATTCCGTGTGCGTCCATGAGAAGCGAGTACATTATTTTGTTTGTTCATTTTATCGTGTGTTTTATCACCTGTCTCACTTCATATCCTATATATTGCTGTGTTTGTTTTCATTTTTATAATCAATATATAGTTTATGTCAGACTTTCCCTCCCATTAATTAGTACTGTGAGCGCTGACGGGTCAGAAAGGGACCATTGCGCAATTACCTAGTCCGTGTGTCATTAGTAAGAGTATGCAGCTGAGCCATTTCAGTCCCATTATTGAAGCTCCCTCAGAAGTTATTCATCTTTATTCATTTTCGTCATCATATGTCATTATTCATACTTGTTTATCTCATATCATATTGTTTTTATTCATTACTATTTTCAGATGTCTAAAATTTCACATTTGTTTACATATTTGTTTATTCTCTTTATACACACACATTCATTTCAACAATAAACAAGTTGCAAAAACAAAGTGTGAGAGTGTCATTGGATTGGATAGATTACCAACATCATCTTAATTGTTCTAACTGGACAAACTGTGGTTGTGTACAGCCACAAAAGAAACATCCAGATAATTCATTCATTTTAATAGAGGTCTCAAGTTTGGGGGTCAGAAGCAAACACCTCTTTTATAGTTCTCAAAACTAAACCTGAAGGAAACTATATTCAAATATCTATGTTTGAATTTGTTAGTGTTTAAACCTTTGCCATTCATGTTCAGTGGTAATTTTTCATGCAGGAAGTACAGTAGTGTGTCATTCATATAGTGTAGTGGAGATTGCAGAGGGCCGGATGGTGGCTGAGAATATGAATAATTTTCTTTCAGTTCCTTTGGTTGTTGAAATATATTCAAAATTCAATAACTATCTTCCCAACTTGACTTAAAAACCAGAGGAATTCCCAGTTAGACTGGCCGCAGATTGGATGGATCACAGCCTTTCCTTACTTGTACTTCACTGAACTGTGTCAGGTCACCTTCGTTAAGTTCAGTAAACTCACCTTCCTGAGCAATCTCCCAAAGATCGAGGGCTACTTTAAATGCCTGGGCTACTGTTAATGTCACAGCCTGAGCCTGGAAAGAAAAGGGGAAGAATGACTCAGTAATGAAACATGAATAGCTGTGATTTAATTTGGTGGTCAAGAAAATGTTTTGCTTTAACATTTTTAGTCTGATTATTTACCCATCTACAGTGATAATTAGATTTATAAGTTTAACAGTTGAAGAGTTTTTTTCTATGAACTAAATTATTTCTATTTATAATATTACAATTTCTCAACACTGGTAAGATTAACAGTATACGATACAGATTAGTGGGCTGTAGTCTGCCACAAGATGGAGCCCCACACCAACTACACTTATGCTACAGTTCATCACATGCACTCAGTACCCCAAACAAACTGACCTTATGGCCTGCTAATGTCATAGAGCATGTATTCCATATATGAGGATAAATACAGATATACACGCAGGTAAATGCAACAAAATTGCACACTTACAATCTTCTTCTTTTGGCAGAGAAATGCATGGCACTCCAGGGTCTCACTGAACTGACTCTGAGAGACATATGCAAAGACCTTATCCTGAGTTTTGTCAGCGGTGCAGTACGAGATTCTGTAAGAGAGAGGGGGGGGGGGGGGGGGGGGGGGGGGGGGGGGGGGGGCAATATTTACCAACACTATCAATCCACCTGACATAAGTGCATTTATGATGATGAAAGCACAATTGCACCAGACAGGAACTAATTTGTGACATGAATGTATTATGGCAAACATCCTTTTTTATCACAGGACTCACATGCAGAACAAAGAACACAGTTACAGTACATTAGCTGCTAGCTTGCACTCTTAATCAAACCTCATACATCAAAGTAAGCTACGCTGCATACATGTCAATTTAGGCCATAACTTTGCATTTGTGCTCAACCTACTGCATATGCATAAGCAAACCAATCATAACAGGATAAGAGAGGTGGTTATGAATATTATGCTGATTAAGTCCCACAGCTGGGAATGGTGGAGCAGGAGACAAACGTGCAGCAGTGACATCCATGAGAGATGCTCGAAGCTGTGACCGAGCACTTCAGTCCTTCATATTTTCACAACATTATGCAAAAATCAGTTCAAATGCTGATATAATATTACTTTGTGGATTTGAGGTTTTTAAATGCCAGGCTTAAAGGGTCATCTGAGCCTGAAATTTTCAGTGAAGTGTTTTGATAATGGAGGTACAATGAAATTTTTGTTGAACTGAATGTAGTGGGGTAACTTGTGTGCTATTCCTCAGAGTTTTGTCTCATTCGAGAACTGTTCATTTCTGAAACCTCCCTGATGATTATATAATATATTGCTTCTTCTGTTGAAATATCTGAATTTTTACCATCAGTATGAAACAGAAAGTCTTGGATTACAAATTGATCTCCGTCATGACTATATTGCACAAGAGACCTCATTCCCAATAGTCACACTGAATCTCTCATATAATATCTGGTTTTCTAGAAATCCAACTCTCTGCAAATCCAGTGACACCCATGGCTGGTTATTTTCAATGGTTATTTAAAAATCCACCAAGTCATTTTGCTCCCCCACAACAACTCATATATATTCGCTGAAGCGACAGACACAAAACAGATGGATTTGTTCTGTCGGATTTTGTGCAGGCTTTTGGGGCGAGGGGTATCGATTTCGAGTCACCCTGTATGTCCATCTGATGTTGTTACCTGAACCAGCAGAGCGCGTCATGTTTGTTGCTTTAAATAGATGTGTAAATGAGCCAGTGAGTGATGCACTCGACCTTTGTCACTTGTATTAAACATACAACCTTTATAATAAGCCACACAAGGACAAGACTGGGTGCTTTTACTCTCATTATGCCCGGTATAGAAATTTGTCTTGGCCGAAGTTATTTTTCTCTAAACAGAACAATCATCCTATCTGAATTAGACTTAGATACTCAAGATCTCTGCACACATGTCAGACACCATAGGATTACTCTCAATGTTGCGTGGACCTCCATGTAATCTGCTGTCATAACAGTAACTTGTCCACTGTAAGGAAAAGCGGTCTGCAGCTGATTCAAAAGGGGCAAGTCATATATATTCGATCAAACAACAAGGACGAAATCACCAGCCTTCAGATTTCTCTCTCAGATTGTTTGCTGGCTTGCACCACTACTGCATGACCCACATTGCAATGCCCAGGACACCCAGCTCTGTATTTACCCCCTTTCCCCCGTGTTCTAACTTATATTTGGGCCTTAATTGCAGAAAAAAAAATGAGTGGAGAAAAAGTTAAAAGCACTGACCTATTTAAGTTTGGAAAACAACTGTGATGTAACCAACTGCTCAATATAAACTTAATTATCATCTTATTGAGACATTATCTACTTTCTTCCTTTACTATATTTTGCGCAACCTAAATTTCACTTATTTCTGTGGACAGACTTGCATCCTGCTGCGTGTGTGCACTCTGAATTTCAATTTGTTTTTCTAGAATCACTGTATAAATTATTAATAATAATAAAGTATAATACAGTAGATCCGAATAATTCATATTGTTGCATTGGCAGCAGTATTACAGCGGCAGTACTACCAATAGCAATTAAATCAGTAACTGTAGTGAAGTTAAAGTAGTTGTGTTCTTGTCATTTAGGGAATCAATGCTTTAAAGCAAAAAAGACCGTAAAAAACAGAAAAAAAAATAAAAAAAATTTAAAACACATTGTGAAAAAGTTCTTCTGCAAAAAAGTTATTCAAAAGCTGATTTGATTTTGGTTATTTTTATAACTTGTCACAGTTCTTATTAAAGGTCTCCATAAACATGCTATACAAAGTTTAAATAAAGGTAGATACAAAATAGGTTTGGGCCGACAGACAATGTCATTGTCCATCGGCAATGGCTGACAGACATCAAGACGTTGAGCCGGCATATGATTGTAAAACCCCCGCCCCCCAGCAAAAAATCATCTCATATTTTCACATTATACCACCCTTTGAAATCAGGTTTTTATGACTATGAACATTCTTATCATTGTTTTCAAGTATGCTTTGCACCTGCCTCGAAATTCTCTTCTCCCCACACTCTGACACGCTCACACACACCTACACCTCAGGTAAACACCCCGGCTTGGCCCGCCTCTCTCTGCCTCTCTCGCCCCCGTCTGCTCCATTTTCTCCATCAGCAGTATGTTTTATAAAGTCGCCTAAAAGACTGAGCACTTGTCTTTTTTCCCGTATATTTCCACCCGCGACCCATTATCATGGCAGCAGGTGAGCCGCATGAACTGAAACCAACAGCTGCACCCTGTGTGTTCACTGCTGCTTTACCTGGTCCATAAAAAATCCACTGCGACTTGTAACTTAACTTATTACTCTACCTTTTGTTTTGTTTTTTTTACCGAGGGAAGTCTGTGCGAGAACACATGCACATAAAATGTCATCTGCCCCCCTTTTGCCCGCGTACCCTATGTCCATCCCGATGTTTCATTGCAGGCATCATTCGATGGAAATTTTGTAGACATCGCCCAACCCCAAAACAAAATCTGTAAACAGCCAATGCCTGGAACTCAGCAGGCTCCTCTCTCTTATCAAAAATTGCAGTAGAGAGGGGTAGTTACAAGTTCTGAGACAGAGTTTTAATGCATTTCAATAACAAACGCTGTTCATTGTCAATATGTAAATAATATGTAGCCAGATTTCCCAGAACATTCAGCTTTAAGCATAAGCAAAATAAGCAAATAGGTCAGTGCACATGCAGTGGCTGTCTGACTAGCCTATGTGCATCCCGTGTCCGTTTATCAACAGCAAGAGTTTAACAAACATGAATGTATCAAACAGTGGTTTCATTATAAAATGGCATCCACGTAACAATAATGTGTTTCTGAACAAAGACCTCTCATTGGAGTGAATACACATTTAAAATTTCACCTTTTTTTGCCAAAGACATACAAGCTTCCTCTTTGACACAGTAACTTGGAGTGTGATGAACATGTGCGTTAACAGAGTTAAAAACAAATCCATGTAGATGCAGATTTCACTCATAATAAGACAAGTGGTAAAAAAAAAAAATGTTTTAACTACTGCCACCAATGTACCACACAATGGATCATATTCACAAAATAAGCCTTCAGCTTGAAACAACAACAGAAATAAATAAATAATAGAAACCATCGCAGAGGTTTTTCACTAAGCTTGAACAACAGAAGCTGAGCTGTCAGTCTGCATCATATCTCCAAAGGGGCTCTGTAGACAGCAAGTCTTTGATCTCCTCACTGTGTAGAGCACCGGTGTTTGTGAGGAAGAGAGGGAATATCAATGGAAATATTTAAATATTTACAGTACAAACCCTGAATAGAATTTCATACATCAAAGCCTCAAATTCTCTAGTAAAGCAGGTACGTTGTTTAACACAACCATGGACTAATTTTAAAGCTTTTACCAGACATTAATAATGAAATACAGCGCTCATCAAAACATTTTTCATCATTCTCAAACAAACGGCAAGATCAAATGGCAAGATATTTTCAGGAATGTTAAAACACTGGCATGTCGTGTATATCGCGCTGTTAGGGATCTCTAATCTTATTACAATGTGCATCATTACCAGGTGGAGTGTCAGTGGTGCACACAATAGTTCCAGCTCCTCTTTTCTGACCCGCATGCTTTGCTGATCGATATGCTGGTTGTTCTGAGAGCTCTGGTCAGAATATGAATCAGTAACACCAGTCTGGATGGCAGCTCGACACCTCACGATGCTGTGCTTATTGGGAGGTTCACGTTTCACTGCCTTTATATTTTTGATACTGAAAACCAAACAAGCTACTGTGTACAACACATGTTCGGAGATATGTATGAACAAATGTAATTACAGGAAATACACAATTTGTTTGGTTTTCACACACCTATGAAATGTAAAGATTTGTTTAACATTTATATTAGTACTTTTTTTTTCTGCTGTAACATATTCCATTTTATAGAAAAATTTGGCATTTTAGGAACTATGCTGCTTATTCCATTAGTGTTTCATGTCTGTGCATCAAGTATGGAGCTGGCAGGAGACAGTTAACTTAGATTAGCATAAAGTATGGCATCAAAGGGAAACAGCTAACCCGACTTGCTCTAAAGAATCTCTACCAGCACAGATAAAGCTCACAAATTAACATTATATTCTGTTTAATTTGTACAAAAACGAAAGTGTAACAACGACACGTTGTGGGTTATTTGTGTTTCTGCATTTTGTTTATTTTTTTACAGCCAGGCTTGCAGTTTCCCCCTGCTTTCAGTCTTTATGCTAAGCTAAGATAATTTACGGCTGGCTCTGGTGTCAAAAACTCTATATCATTACATGAGAGTAGATATCATGCGGGACTCTGACCATCCGATTGTACAGTTACCTAAAATTTGTCTTTATTGACTGCTCCAGTAAAATGAAGGGCAAATGGCTCCACACGTCAACATTCTTCTGTGTATATATTTAAGCTTCGATAGCAATCTGTAAAATATTGAAATATTTTGATACTGCATCAAACAAACACTCTGCTCTTTGATATTGTCATAATAATGAAGCTTTACTGTTGTTGTACAATATCATCTAACCTCCTGTGGTGTAGTCCTTGGCCTAACCCCTGCCAGCAGGTAGACCCATAGCACTACAAGGGAGACTTGCTCATGTTGGAAGATCAGGCTCATAACAACATAACTTGAGTGTCTGATGCTGCAAATGAGATGCACTGTAAAGTGTGCTGTCAGGAACGGAGTGGTTGTCAAGGCTGCTGAATTCAATATCAGGTTGTGATACTGTGAAAACTCAAGTGCCACTGATACAGGATGATATTGCATTGTTTGTGTGTGGGCGGGTGTGTGTATGTGCGTGGGAAGGTGTGGGTGGATGGGGTGGGAGAGTCATGGCTTCCATTTCCAACACGATGCACAATGCCTTCCTATCCATTTCCTATCCCCCACTAAGCATCCCCTGAGGGAAACAGCCCGACTTCCACTAAGTGTGAACACACAAATAACTCTACACACATTTACATATATACACTCACATGCTCATATGTCCATCAATGTGTGGACATCTGCGCGCACACACACACACACACACACACACACACACACACCCCTTGTTTAACTGACTCTTCTCTCCCTTGCTTGTTATGCACAATAAATTCTAGTCTGATTTGGTACATTGTCTTGCATCTACACTTTCTTTCACCCTTCGCTTGCTTTCCTGGCCAATAAATGGATTATGTGCAACTAAAATAAGACACAAGAAAGGAGGGGCATGAGGGAAAAGGGGCTGTGAGGTGGTGGAGGTGGGGGTGCGGTCTCATGAAGGGGATAAATCCATCCTCAGTCAACTCAAAGCTCTTCAGGAGGCCCTTCAATCTCTCCTGTATCATCATTGGGGAGTACTGGCAAAGACTGGCGGCTTGAGTTTCAAAGTAGGCAATTAGTTGTGGATATTCCTGTGTTCAGAGCTCTGTTTATATTAATATGAGCAGAAAAGAAAGACATATTTCTAGACAGTGAAAATGAAAGGGGGAAGGAGAGGAGGGGAAAAGATAAGGAGAGAAGAGAAAGAGATCAAAGACGAGGCTGATTCCCCTGGCCTGTAGTCTGTTACCGCTGATAAGGTGGATCAGAAGGGGATGCGGACCCATGCGCACACACACCAACCACATGTAGTGTATCTCCACACACACACACACACACACACACACACACACACACACACACACACACACACACACAGCCCCTGCTTTTATCATGGCCTGTTCTGTAAACACAGTCCGGCCATTTGATATTTAGACTGTAATCCTCAATGACACGAGGCCCAGTCTACATTACAGGCTGCTATCCAGTGAAGGGGCAGCCAGCCAAACATATCACAATCCACACACACACACACACACACTTCAATGATTTGGGAGAATGAAACCTAGCATGGTGCTCTCTGTGTCCCTTTCATTGACACAGAGAGACAGTAACAGGCATCCCCCCCCCCCAGCAACCCCCCTGCCCTCCCATTATTGGTTTCCGTGTGAATTGATCAAACATGAGACTCACAACAGCTCTGAGCAGAGAACTGCTTGGTTTAATCCAGAAAAAGGAGCCCAAGCTATGGACAGAAAGGGAAAGTGACCTAGATAGATGATATCAGTATCTTCATCATCAGATGCAGCCACTGATTTGCTTTTAGGACTCGACTAGAAGGATTACCCGAATTGTCAGGCATAGGTGAACATAACAGTTTAATAAAACAACACAAAATGTAAAAGCTCATACCATGTTACTAGGGCTGAGGTGATTCATTGACGTAGTCAACGTAATCGATTACGTAAATGCGTCAAGTCGCATTACGTGCGTTGAAGTGTCGCTGCATCCGGTGTTAGCAGGGATTCCCCCGGACAAGCTCCAGCTACAACACTGCGCCTTCGACCGTATAAATTTTGGGAGTATTTTAGACAGACACTCAACAACGTGCTGCTCTGCGAGCTCTGTGAATTGGAAATAGCTTCACTGCAGCACTGCTGTCCATGAATACGTGAAGCAGCATGAACACGTGAAGTGAAAGTTTTCTGGAGCACTTTGTCTAGACAGAAACCCCGCAAAACGTGTTTACATTCTGTCTCCACACAAGCACGCCACATTATAAGCATGAGGACAAGAAGTCCTTTAAAATTTATTTTCTAAGTATTTCTTCATTGCCTTCATGTTAAAAGTAATTTCTTCCCCACTGCTGTCACGGTAACGTAACGTTACACCGTGTGTCATCTACCGTTAGGCCTTACATATTTTCTGTTTATTTAACAGCCACGTATGAGCGAGAAAAGAGCTGAAAATAACCTATAAAATAAATATCCTGCCATGTATCAAAACTGAAAATAAAGTTCTGAAAGGTTGAAACTAAGTGTTTGAAAACTCAAAATCTTACAAAAGTTTTGCAAGATCGAAAACTAAGATTTGCAGGCTTGCAAAATGTAAAATAAAAAATAAAAAAAATCTCTGCAAACATTATGTGGTTTTTGAGTTGTCCTACTTCAGAACCGCACCATTTTTTTTTTTACAATGTTGCGCAAACAAATTTATATGATGTTGAGTTTCAAATTTGTCATTGTTGTCCCAGTGTATCAGTTTGTTTTCCAGGTTTGAACCCTTGTAAATGGTGATCTGAAAACTGGTGTGCGAATATGTGGCAAAAAGTTTTACAACTCTGAAAATTGAGGTTGAAAAGGGCAAAACTTTTAAGTGTGGTAGTGGATTTTAAAGTTAACTTTACTGCACTTAACCAGTAACAACTATTTGTGTAGTTTTTTTTTTTTCTTTTATGGCCTAAAGCACAGAAGACTAGGCATGCTTACCGTCCCTTCTATTAAATATCACATACCTACCTTTGCCGTCCAAAGCTGAGGCTACAGGGCTTCCCCCTGTTCGTTTAACTATGAAGCTATGGGGATCCCCCACTACGTTACACATCTTGACCCTATGTGACGACTTGGGAGTGAGAACGGGTTGGCTGGAGTGTTTGTCTCAATAGGCCTCTTCTCAGAACCCATCAGCTATCATCTAACAACGATTTAGCCACTGGGGGCGACGGCCAATATTCCTCTTTTGGTCTCCACATGGACTGTTCAATCATGATTGTGTAGGCTTTGGTTCCATGCAGGTGGTCAATACTACAAACGGACTACAAACAAAAACCAGAATGCTTCCAACCACTGTGCAGGTTTCTCTTTAAAATCTATTTGATTTGTACTTTTTATTTACCTGTATATGGAGACATTTTCTATGAGGTCTGTGGTCTCTGTGTCTGTGATGATGATACCTTTCGGTGAGACTGTCAGTGTCACTTTCCGAAACTTCTTAGCTCTGGCTCTGGCCTGTGGATATGAAATATAAAAAAAACACATATATACACACACATTTTAAAATCAAAGAACATCAAAATCTTACCACGGGTACAGACAGAGCTAGCCTGTCACTCTGACATAAATATAAGATGATCTTACTTCTGATTAAGCACAAAGAACCCTAAAAGCAATTGTCCCAGAAATGTGGGAAATTTATAAAAGGTGACAGAACGGGGGGGATGAAAGCTGCAGTGTGTAGCCCAGAACGAGTACTCGAGGTCGGGTTGGCAGCCACCGACTCCCCCTGCCGCTCTGTTCCATCTGGAGTTTCACAAAATACGGCCATAGTGCTGAGCTTGCGGTCTGTGACAGTGCCTGTTGACAATGACCTTCTTAACATGCAATTAGCTAGCAAACAAGAGCAGTTTTATTTTTCCCACCCAAATATCATCAGGTTAACAATCAGTGACTGAATGTGAATACAGAAGAAAGAAGGCAAAATAAAATAAATTATTTCATCATTTACCGCACATTTCTACATTCACCCGGCACCAGAGCACTTTCATTTTTGCAGGAGGTGAAATAAACATTGAAGAGAAGCTGAGGATGAAAAGGAGTGGGATATTTGCTTGAACAAAATCTAGGACATCTGAAGGACAACAGGAATGATGCCTTGGCTTGCTACAGGAGCCTGAATGCCCTGGAGATGGTGACAAACAACAACACATTCTGTTAAAACCCACAGCACTTGCAATATGGGAAACTAATATTATAATAGTGAGGAAAAGGGTGCTCAGGCTGACTGTGGCAGCTCATTCATGTAGGAAGTGCTAACAACCACATTTCTTCTGTTATGTTACTCATGTTGTGCCACAAGGCATAAACCAATCTGCCAGCTTGAGATACCCCATTTTCTCTATATGTTCTGCCTTGTCTTATCATGCCTGACTGAAGCATGTAGCCAATGGAAAAGTCACAAATGTATTCAGTAATCCCATTCAGGTTGATTGGTTACCAAGGGAACAGACAGAGACAACCGATTAGCTTTTTTCGGTCCTAGTGTAAATCAATTGAATCTTAATCCTGCCATTAGGTTCGGTTCGGTCTCTAATTGAGAAGTGGGAGGTTTATGATTAGGCTGCCTGTGCCAGGCTTTTCTTTCTGCAGAGAAACAGATTAGACATTCTTATTGTTGACGGTGTTCAGTGAAAAGGTGTGTGTGTGTGTGTGTGTGTGTGTGTGTGTGAGCATGAAAGAAAAATAAGGAGGAAATACGTTTGTGTGCATTAAAACATGCAAATAATTGGGTTTTGTACATCTACAAACTCACTGGTTTAAAACAGTTGTCAAAACGGTCTTATGAAAACTGACGGGATTCTGAACTGATGCAGAAAACTGTGCTCAGAAATCCCCTGCGCGACTCTGTGTTGTTAAGTACACAACATATCACTAATTTCACTGCTGCACATGTGCAGCCCTCGATAATCCTAGATTAACAGCTGTGTTTCCATGCAGCCCTACTGACCTTGATATAAACATGACCCAACTATAACTCCATGCCAAGAGAATTAGACAAAGTTGAAGGTGAATGATACTAATTACTCAGTATAAAAGTAATTCTGGTGCACTGTTTATATATATTTTTCAGAACATCTCAATCTAAACTTTTCCCTCAGAATGGACTATTTGTCCTACATGCTAACTTGAAAGGTCACACCGATCCATCAACACTGAATTTAATTGATTATGACAGTGACCACAATGGTTTTCTGGCCATGAGTTTTGCTGAGCTGTGACTGACTGAAATTCTGACATATAGGGCATCTTATATTCTTTCATTGTCTGTAGTTAGCCTATACCACAAGTTATATTATACTGTAGACAAGCAATGCAACCAATTCATCATAACTGATCACCCTGTCCTGGGTAATCAGAATAACATGGTTAAAATCTAAATTTGACAAGCAGTCACCTTCAAGTCATTCAGATAATGTGCACTGCAGTTTGAGGCTGTAATTTCACAAATCCACAAGAGAATTTCTATAAAAAGCATCGCTGTAATTGAAATCTTCACAATGTCACTCTTGAAATTTCACATTGCTATTGAAGGTGCTGAGCTTGCCCACAGAATTGTATGCAATATTGTTTGCAAATATCAGAATCAGTACAATCATATATACTGTATAAGCACTAGTACTTCTGATAATCAAAGGGTAGTATGTAAGATTCGTCAAGAAGTGACCATAAAATGTCAGAGTCAATATAACATCCATTATAAGGCTGTATGAGTCAGAAAGAGACCAGTGACTCACCGTGGCTACAATTCTGCGAATGGCAGCTGAGGCCATGTCCTCTCCTTTGGGCTGGCCCACTAGGGTCATACCCAGGTATTTCACATTGAACACCATTCCCTCCAGCAGAGTCTCCTTGGTGTCTGTCCAGTTCTCCGGCAACTCTGGTTGGACAAAAAGACCGGACATAGGACATCATCAAAATGCCCTGGTATAACTAAACAACTACATAATTACAAAAAATGTGGTAATGTACATCACTAAATAGGAGTCCAGAAAAAGTATTAAAATGTTTTACAATACCTGTGAATGGATGCCTAAAAATGACATGTCACATAATCCACTTATAATAATAATAATAATCATATCAAACTAGTTAATTAGAAATGGGATTCACACGTTAGCCTTGAAAGAAATGTGTCACAACTGTTAAAACATACATGTCAACGTCTATAAGTCTGTCAGAATTAGTTTTCAAGTCAGTTTCTTTATTGTTTGTTGAGCAGACTGTTTACAATACTCAGCACAGACAGCATGAGAGCTGGCAGAGTAATATCACAGCTGAGCAGACAGGGCTGTGAATATACAGTAAGATCTTTCACAAATTATGTGTGATATAATGATTACACTATTTTTTTTATATTAAATATTTTTTGTGCTTCAAATGGCTCTCTTCCGGTGCTCTGCAACATGTTAAAAACGTGTGCTTTGAAAGATAAAATAAGATAACAACCAACTCTAGTGAGAGAATAAACACATGGTATCATCATTTATTTTGTGTAGGAAACAATCCATAAGTGAGCCTCACATTCCACACTATGCTTACATTTTCTTAATTTAAATACATCTTACATCCTACTCATCTGTTACCATCTCTTACAGAGTAAGAAGCTAATGTTTCTGTAGTAGAAAACAGTTAGGATCTCAAACATAAATTGTTGCACAGGCCCCACAAGCCCAGTGTCAACTGGGCTCGGACAGGCTGTACAAAATGGCTGCAATGTCCTGCTGTTGCTGTGATTTCCAACAGGTAGCACCAAGCTGTCCTCTAGCCGACTACCGTGGGAAGGGAGGGGGACTGCTCCCATTCAGAGAACTTAAAATATCTCTCAGCGACACCTGGACACCCTGCATTGGAGTATCAGGAGAGGAATAGCTTACTAAACTATGCAAGAGACCACATTCTGTGATAAACTTAAAATGAGTCGATAACTGAAACATATGATTGACTAAACCACAGCGTTTCAAAGCATTCATCTAACAGCAAAAGCGCAGTGATAAAGACAGACACAGAACTGAAAATGCCCATGGTTTGGCCCCCCATTATTTCCCTTCTTCTTACAAGGGTATTGCTGTTCGTAGCACGCACTGAAATGAGGGAGCGAGAATGACAAAGAGTATGAACAAGATGAGCATGTAGAGAGAAAGAGACACAAACGCAATCAGAGTCCAACACTCTACTGGGCTATACTGGCAGCAAACTCCTCACATGGGCTGAGCCATCTGTCACCGGCAGGCCCCATGCAGCTGTGAAGGCGAACAGCAGAGACCACCATCCCCTTACAATGCTTCCAACAACTCTGAATTATTAACTAATCTTCAATCGTGCTATGGGGGCTGCTTCAAAACCAGGGAGCACATTTGACATTATTAAATGTGATTGCTTAGGTGGGCAGCATGGTTTGTTGCTTTTGAGTGTTCTGGATGAGAGCTATGTGAGGATTCAGGGTGCGAGTCTCACATATAGTCTAACATGGAAGTTGTGCCTTTATTAAAGCATTTCATTGTTCTGAGCCAGCAGGCTCACCACCTTTTAACAATGGCTCTTTAATGCTGTATTGATCCATGAGGGAGAAATGTATCCTCTCCCATTCCCCTCTCCACAGGAGGTCAAATGTCAGAGACAGCTACAGAACAAGGGCTACAGAACAAGGGCTTCAGTCTTTTGCTCAAGAACACGAACAACATAAAGGCATAATAAAATAAGGACACTCTTTATGGAAAGGCATTGTTCTGTTGAATTTTGCAAAATGAGTTTTAATCACAAACAGACATAATTCTATTTACTTCCATTGTATTGGGTTGGCAGCACAATTGTCAGTGGTGGATATTTGACAATCATGGTAAATAAAACCAAAACTATCTGCATGGTTTGGTACCACTTGTAAGATTGTGGTGTACCAAAAAAATAAACAGGGATGGGTGTGAGAGCCATTTTCATTAAATATTCACAATTTGTTTTTGGTAAACCTCCCGCCATCAAGGGAAGCCAGTGGCACTGTCAATTTGGCACCGGAGTTCTTAACCTAGGTTCTTAACAGGACACAGGTGTTGCTGAGCCAGGAATGGGAGCACACACTTGACCGTGCCACTTGAGATATGGTGGATGAAGGTTGTTTTTTTTGTTCTGTTTGCTGGTTTGTCTATGAATGGTACAAACAGAAAGTGACTATACATACTGGAAACAACACAAACACCGATCACCAGGTCCATTTGAAGCCTTTTATTTATCATGTAGCATTATACAATATACTGTATATTTATTTTATCTAAAAACAATGTATTAAGTATTAAAATTAACAGATGATAAAGTGTCATGAAATGACAACTGGTTATTTTATTGGCAGGAAACATGGGCAACAAATTCCACTCCCTCTGTCTTAGAGACTTAAACCATAGCAGCCTTTGCTTGGTTACTGCGAACATCTTAAAGCTAAACAAATACAGCTTTCCTGCGGAATAAACTACAAAAACAGAACAAATAGCATATTTATAAATTTACTTCAACTATAAAAACTGCAACAAAAAAGGCTGTAGCAAAAATATTTAAGAGATAATGGAGCACAGGCATCCTGAGTCAATGATAAACTCTGACGTAGCCGTTTTTTGTTCTGGAAAGCTCAGGCAGGTTGTGTGGGCTTTAGGGGGGTATTGAGAGGGAGAGTGGGCTACAGAGGAGTCAAAACTGTCATCAATGAGATTTGAAAATAAGGGAAATTTAAATAAATAATAGTACAATGTTAATTCCATGTTATACTGTTAGTATATTGTTAATATTACTTATAGTTACTTTATTCTTTATAATTTCATATAGTTTACCAATAGTATAGGTCTAATATTATTTCAGTGGGTTGTTTTCATTTATTAAATCCTTTCTTCATCTTTAACATAGGCCTACTGCCACCGGCTTTACCAGAGGAGAGAGTAGCAAACACTTTAAATACGGCCAGCAGGTTTTTATTTGATTTTGTAAAGGTTAAAAATAGCCTACAGGAGATATACGGGCAAACATTTAATGGGAGATTACCGGGTGAGAATGGGAGACATACGTGAGAATCCCGGGGGAAATGGGAGGGTTGACATGAGAGGAGTAGAGAGAAGAGTGGGGTAATGTTAGCCTACATCCACACTACTACGGTTTTTTTAAACAGGTTTATAGCCAATACGATCTTCTCCGTCCACAGCAGCGTTTTAGCTGCATATCAGAGTTGATCTCCATCCATGTTAAAACGACTGAAAACAAAACATCTTCAAGAGAGAGGCAGTCAGCTGATTGAGTGGCGCCTCTCTTTGCATCAGGAAACTCACACTGAAGGATAAGTCCCTCTCTCTCTCGGTCAAGACAATTAAACTCTGGTAGTGGGTGGCGTGTGTGGGAGCATGACAACGACAGTTTCATATGATCGCTCCTGCATCTGATTGCTGCTCATCTCTCGTTGTAAATGATTAACTTGGCGCATCAATCGCTTCCTGTCTGAAAAGGACTCTGGTGCTAGCTAGCTTTGAAAACTGCTCAGACCACGCAGTGAAACCATTTTAGCTGCCGTTGAAAATGTGTCCATCGAGTAGGCTATTGCATCATCTGATTGGCTTTTCTGATCTGCCTTTTTAGAGACCACCGATCAAACTAGTTAAAGCCATTATTGATCTTAGCACCCTTATTGGAAACCCTGGACATTTTCACCATTTACTGCAAGAGTCTAAAATAACTCAATCAGCAGCCGTGGTGGACTTCTTTGAGGCAAAGGGTCACTACAATGCGTAAAGCCAATTATCCATCCGCTAACCAGTCATCCACACAGCAATTGTTCATTCAAAGACTATTATTCGTAACCAGGCACAACAGGCTGGTTTTTAGCCTTTTTATAACCAAAAACAACAAAAGTTTACAGAATGGTTTAAAAAGTGTGTTTATCTACATTAACATAACTTGCAAACATTAGCACGCCCAGCTTACTATCTACATTTCTACAGCCAAGGGTTAGTATATCTAATAATTTATATACTTGTATTTTGGGATTACAAATGATGTTAGAAAATTCACAGTTTGGGACTGTAACATTCCCTGTGTGGGAGCCCAGAAGCTACTATATCACAGTTCGGAGTAGCGAGAGCAGTTTTGCCCTGCTCTTTATTTGGTTGGAGGAAGTTAAATGCTACTAACCACAGCCTAACTCATTACCAGAAGTGGCTTTACTTTGTAGAATTCATTAGTTAGTCCTCATCTTTACAGGTAAGGATAGCTTACTTTTTATTTAGGACATGTAGTTTTAGCCTCTGTCTTTATCGATGTAGCCACTAGAGCTAGAACGATTAATCAAATAGTTGATTAGTTGTCAACTATTAAATTAATCAACTATTTTGATAATCAATCAATCGGTGTGAGTCATTTTTTAAGAAAAATTATCTCATTCCAGCTTCTTAAATGTAAATATTTGCTGGTTTCATTACTCCTCTATGACAGTAAACTGAATTTCTTTGGGTTGTCGACAAAAAAGGACGACGTCAGCTTGGGCTTTGGGAAACATTCATCGTCATTTTTCATAAATTTCTGACATTTAACTTTTTCATCACATTACAAGGTAAATTTATTGTCATTTTACAACAAGGTTGCAAGATAAGATATAGTTAGGATATAGGTAACTGTAGAAAGTAAACAACTAATAGAGTAAACAACTAATTGATTAATTGAAAAAAATAATTGACAGATTAATCGACAATGAAAATAATCATTAGTTGCAGCCCTAGTAGCCACTATGTGCAGATAGTATTTGCTTTGTGTTGCTTTAAAACGTGTCGGCTGGAAACATTAAAAACTCAGCTCGTGACTTTGTTTTAAACCAACTCATTGAATTAGCACTACTTAGCTAGCTAGCTGAGGCTGATAAAATCTGATGGTGACAGTTGCAATTTAAGGTGACTAAATCAATGGTTGTCACCTGGAATTAAAGATCTGATGTTGCTTACTTCTTTGTGAAATCAGACACCCATTGTATAAATAAATCATGTTTATAAACTGCATTATGCACCATACTAGAAGGGAAAGCTTGACAGGCATAGCAACAGTGATAAGGGTTGTGGGCTTAGCGATTAAAACATAGCCTACTTCACCATGACCAACTCCAATATCAATCCTTCAGTGCAGTTTGAGTCATCCCAAGCTGCAATACATCAACTTATGGTCAAATGGTCACGGTCGCCTTCTTTAAAATAGCACAGCACTATAAAGCCGAAGTGCTACAGTCCATGTTGTGTCTTCACCAGGCTACACACATGAATTATTAAAGAGATTTGTGTTGATGCTGCAGGGTTTCCAATATATTATCCCCTAAAAGAGGAGGGCTTAAATTTTTAATAAATCCTGTGCGAGTCTACAGAGGGACTGGGACTGATAAGAGTGACAGGAACAAGCGCAGGGAGGCTAATTGGATTTTAACATGTTGAGGAAAATACTGAGGAAGACAAAAAAAATTTCAACTTTAATTTTTTTAATATGCTGTACATTTGTCATCTGTGTTAGTGTGAGTGTGAGTTAGTGTAAGAGTGTGTGTGTGTGTGTGTGTCAAGGTGATTCAATTTAAAAAAGCACAAAACAAGATTAGGGAGGGCGAGGCCCTTGTGGTGCACTGATGACGTTTGCATCTTTATTAAACTGATGCCTGGCAACACTTTCACACTCTGTTGCGGCAAGAGCTCCGATTCCATTATGTTCTCACAAAAGCCTAAAGGAATCAATGTATTACAATGAAGGCACTTTGAGCAATTTGATGACATTTTTCCGCACTCTGCCTCAAGTTAAACAAGGTACCATTGTGAAGCACTGTAAAATACCTAATGCTGTTGAACAAACAACTGACAAGTGTAACAGTAGCTGATCTGACTGTAGTAGTAGTATAATAGGTACCATGTGCCCTGCACGCCTTCAGCTACATGCAGCGATCACCAGCTGTCTCTTTGAGCTCCATGCTCAGTAATTTAATTTGCACTGAGAAGTCGAAATCGTACCCCGGTGAATTCTGCTCCGGCTGAACACCTACACTGACGGTTAATTAATAACACAAACAGGAGCGCACAGATATGCACACAGGCACCATATAGCAGGAAAGGGCACATGCACAGGCATGCAGGGGGCACACACACACACAAATTTCCTCAAGATACTATCATCCATATTAATTGCAAAAACTGTTGAAATAAGTGTGTGCTCCAGGGTCAAAATAAAAGCATTCCCTGTTCTCTATTTCCCTACAGGTCAGTAAGTAGGCCGTTCTTCAAGGATGTTTCACACATGTCTTGGTTTAAATCAAATGCCATAAGTACAACATCAATTTATGAGTAAGGAAACATTCAGCTTGCTTTTTAGACCCAACTGACACCCCCATCCTCCATATCCTTCTTGACATAATCTCTTTGCCTTACTGTTTTACTCATCCGATGGAACTTTGAATCTAGGACACCACCTTGACAGGGAAAATAGGCCGCACATTCAGGGAAGATGGGATGGTTGGAATGTGTGTGTGTGTGTGTGTGTGTGTGTGTGTGTGTGTGTGTGTGTGTGTGTGTGTGTGTGTGTGTGTGTGTGTGTGTGTGTGTGTGTGTGT
>NC_060159.1:13590360-13599845 GCF_021292245.1 Micropterus dolomieu
GGGGGGGGGGGGGGGGGGGGGGGGGGGTGTAACTGGTTTCCTGATTCTGCCTTGAGGGGGAACCAAGTTAAGCTAAGTCCATCCTTTCAAGCTCTCGCTCTTCTTGCTGTTTTCTTAATTCCGTCCCTCCACTCACCTTTCTCACCTACTCTATCTTCACAAATTGAAAAGAAAAACAACCCTCTTCACATCTATCTAAGAGGCTAGCTTATTAGAGAGGCTAGGAGATATTAGGTGCCTCTCAATCAGAGCTACAGTACAAGCTACTCCTCAAATGTTGACAACATCAACAATAACAAGAACGGAGCCATGAGATCCTATGTTGCTAAGCAACCACAGATTTTATCACTAACAGCCCAACAGCAGCACGGAGGTGGTACCTTCAAATTACATTACTAAACACCTTGGCTAGGCATCAAAAGAAATGAACAAACCACATAAAGTGCTCAGATGACACAGAATTAATTAACCTGTGCTCTGAACTGGAGCAGTACATAAAACTCCCACCTTTGGAACAGATATTTACTTATCCAATGGGCCAAAACACAAAATGCTACCACCTCAATTTTGTCTCCCTTCACTTCATTGTCTTCACACTGACATAAACTTAACATAATGTTACAGAGCATAGAGCACATGCTGCCTTAAGTTAGTGGCACCTCTGTACAATTTTGTCCGACCAACACCCCAAAATTCAAAGATGCTCCATTAAATCTCACATAAAAACTAAGAAAGGCAGCACATCGTCACAAATGACTGTCATGGTTGTGGTTATTCTTGGTTTGGCCTGTTGGGATCTTGGTTTTCTGGTTAGGGTTTCATAATTTATGTATTAGTTTATTCATCCATGTCCTGGATTATGTTTGGTTTTGCATAATTTGTCATTTGTTTAGTGTCTGTCTGTCCTGTTTCCTGTTTTGTGCAGCAATTGGCTATCTCAGTTCCCTGGCCCTGCTACTTGTCTGTGTCGATCACCCTGATGTCTCTTACCTGTGCTTGATTACCCTGCCTGTCTGGTGTGTGTTGTCCTGTGTCAGTAGTTAAGCCCTCAGTTCTGTTCAGTCTTTGTCTAGTCCTCGTTGTATGTTGAGTGTTCTGCCGGTTTCTGTGTCCTGGATTAGTCTGTTGTTGCACTGTTTGGCTCATATACCCTGTTTGAATTTTGTACCTGTGTAAGCTTGTTTAGTTGTTTCTTAAATATATCATAAGATCTGCATCCTGCAAGTTCGTGTCTGCATTTGGGTCCAACCTGCTTTCTGAATACACACCCGGACGAAGGCTCTGTGCCAAAACAGTGGTTAAATAAAGATCAAACACCTCTAATAATTGATAGTTTAATAGAATGCATTCTCACAAACTGGCTTGTTTATTTGGTTTACTCCATGGTGTATTCTTCATCAGCACTAGTATCAAAATGATGGAAATCTTATGAAAATAGTCTCCAACAAGATGGGAGGGAGACACAGTGCTGGTCGACACGGAGACCTGGCTTGTAAAAAGAAAAGCAACGGTTCAGTCAGTGTTTCCCACACATGCACTTTACTTCGGCGGTCCGCCCAGGTTAGGCGACACATTGTAGTATTTATCAGAGAAACACAGTGATTAGGTTACAAGTCGCAACATGGTGGATATTTTACAAGAGCGGACCAGGTAAAGCGACAGTGAACACACCAGTCAGATGTTATTCGTTAGCTACCACGTTGGTTTTGTTTTGACAGGCTATGTTGTCAACACACCTCCTCAACATGCAGCTCAGCTGCTGCTGTGAATGGAATCACGGGAGGAAAAGTCCAGAAAACAAGTTCTGTTTTTTTTTGGCGCATTTATACAGCCTAGCCTACTACTGATGGAGAAAATCACCTAAGCGGACATACAGGGAGAGAGAGATGTTAAAGCCCTTTTTCCACAGCACGGTAATAGCTCAAGTCGCCTTTTATTGGTTTTCCATTATGTAAAAGTTTTGATACCTATGTTACATTGAAAATATGTCTTGCTTTTTGACAAGCAGTAGAATTTTTCAAAGGAACAATTATTAAAATAACAAAAATATTAATGATAATAATGTGATAATTAAGTTACTTTATACAAACAATAATGGTTCTCAGTTTGTTGAGAATAAAATTGGTATAGAAAAAAGGATCCGCTATCGAAGTCGAGGTATCGTTGAATGTAGACTGCTCCCCACAACAGACTCACACTACCACCTATGCAAGAATGTAAGAATTTATTCACTGAATTTACAGAAAAGCAACTGATAGCCACCTTTTTATTTACCATTACATCACCGTTTAATTACATTCTTGTCTGCAGTGAAAAGCTTAATTTTTTTAATAGAGATTTCAAATAACTCAATGTGACGCTTTTAATTTTCTGCTGACCAAAACTGTCAGACAAAGACATGTAGGCAAAACCAATCCAATGAACAAATGAAAACCTTGAAGATTATAAAGATATTTAGTTTTGTTTGTGTCTACTTATAAAAAAAAAAATTCTAGCTCAGTGGAGTTATCAAGCTTCTGTACTTACAAAAACTATTTCCTTTAAGCCTTTTATTTCATTTTTACTGACAGGAAAAATGTCTCCGGAGTGAAATAATTCAGGTTCATGTATCAAGTCTTTCTCCAGAGGTCCTTGAATAAATCAGTGCTGGTGTGTATCTTTCGACATAGTCCCCTTTTCACCAAAAACCCTCATTAATTGCTTTCACTTCAAACACCCTATCTTGCCGTTAATCATAATGATGATGTTAGTTATCTAGTGTATGCATTGCTGAGAAAATAGAGCTACTGCAAAGTGGAAGCTTTTTAGGGCAGCCTGGGAATATGAAGGGAGACATGAAATTGTCAAGTGACAGACATCACATAGCTTTGTAATATTACTGCAGAAACTGAGAAGAGGATATTTTTAATAGCAACGTCAAACATTACCTTGCACAAATAACTGTAGCTGTTTAACCAAATTATAGGGTGAAATACATTAGCTCAATGTAAAAAAAGCACTTGAGTGATTTGTCCTGTATTTTCACAAGTTTAATGAGGCATAGCGGAGAGGTATTAAATGAGAATTTGCAGGACAGAATTACACCAGAAATGACAGGTAAGTGGTCTGTCACTCAACGCCATTGTTTCCCTGGTTACAGAGACTCAGATGGGCCTTTTTTTTTACTACAGCAAAAATCTGCAGCACACATCCGCACATAAAAATAAAGCTATCCAACTCAGATCTGAATGGTACACGGACAGTGTCAGTGGAAATGAGTATTTTCTGCCGCCCATGATGTCCGACCTGAAGAAACATTCAACAGGGGGCCACCAAGATGTTGGACTGAATGTTAAACTGACATTTTTTTTTTATAATGCCTTCATACTGTGAGAGAAGATAATATGCTATAAGATAATACTAACCTTTTGAACATTGGTGGACATTAATCTGCCTAAGGCTAGGCTAACCCATCCTTTATGAGAGGTTTTGGACTGAAGGTTAAAATGAGATTTATTTTATAATCACTCTGGAACAGGCTGACACATCCATGAGAGTTGTTCTGATCAGTTTTACAGTAAAAAAAAAAGTAATTTATTTTTACGAATATATGCTTTCTTCAGTCGTCGTATAGTGGTCTCTGTGGTCTACCAAGTAATTTGTTGTTTCCAAAATTATCAATGGGTTTTTACTTCTTCAAAATACTACTAAATAGTTTATCTTATCAGACCAAACACTTGTCTATGATTTGATGTTTTAACCCTTAATATAATTGATGCAACTGTGCCTTACTCTTATTGACTATTACCTTTACATTCATGTTGACAGTAACAGAAGACATCACCAGAATGCAGAATAAGGTTTCTGACACTCAAAATCTCAGGGAGGATGATCCCCAGACCCCCCCCTTGACTTGTCTCTGACGACAAGGTATGCCTTATTTTTCCACATTGAAGGTGTCAAACTTAGCTTGTCCCTGTCAAAAAGTAACAAAATAGGTCTCCCAGCACCTCTAAATCTCACTAATCATAATGTTAAATTGTTTGTTTAATCCGTACAAAGTTTAAAAACAACAAGTTGTGGTTTAACCAGTGGGTATGGGAGAAGCCAGGCTAGCTGTTTCCCAGTTTCCACTCTTTGCTAACCTAAGCCTACCGACTGCAGCTTAATATTTAGCATGCAGACTTGTAGTACTCATCTAACTCTCAGAAAAACATATAACTTTATATATATATATATATATATATATATATATATATATATATATATATTTTTATTTATTGGAGTTGATCATGGTGAATATATATATTTCCCAAAATGACAAGCTATTCCTTCAACTACAGTAAGAAGTGGATGTAAAATATATAGTATTAATAAAAAACTGAGCTGTATCATTTTCACCTAAAAAAACTGAGTAGAATCATGAAAGATATAGTATGTGTGATAAGTTATTAAAAATGATAACCGAAAACACAATCAGAACTTCATGAAAGACTTTCCTATGATGTCCTGACCTTTGAGTGTGTCCCCCCCCACACACACACACACAGGACAGCCATCAGAAACCGTCCTCCAAAGGCTCTGTGAATCATTAATTAGAGAGGATCAAACCAACGTTCTCACATCCAGCAGTAAAACAGCCTTATCTTCTCTAAAAAGCATGTTTTGTCCTCAGATGTGTCCAGAGAATGAAATGGGATTAGCAATGAGGTTATTTGGCGGGCAGGCATTAATACATGCTTCAAATTAAAAGTCAACACAGATGTTTGAGTTTTGTTCCTGAATGACTTCCTGTTCTCTATTTATAGCTGGCATCCCACAGTGAAAATTGTGCTAATATTTGCTCTGCAGACAGTGACGGTTGGTACGATGCTATGCAGGAGGACTGTGGCAGATAAGCACACAATGAAATTTTTTAAAGCCACAATAACTGATACATTCACTATAATTCAATAAGAGTGTTTTTCCCCAGAAGACTAAGGTAAAATAGTGCTGATGTGTACTTCATATGTAGTTGATGTCAAATGAACTAGAAACTAGGAAAGTAGGCTGGGATGTCACTCAGGAAGAACAAAGTGTAACACCACATATTACCTCCTGGTTAGTAAGGACAGATGGAAGAACAGATGGAAAAGCCAGAATTGACTCCAATATTCTTATGCAATGCATAGAAAAATTTTTTTTTTGAGGGCTTGAATAACTATATCTAAACATTTTTACTACCTGCCCGGCACCAAATGACAGACAAAATTAGCCACTAGCTGGTGAACATGGTGGAGCATTAGGCAGCTAAAGAGCCAGATATTTCCCTCAGGAGGTGGCGGAGACCAAAACAGAGTTAAAAAGGAAAGTGAATATTGGACTTCAATTGATTAGGCCTGAAACACAGCTTCAACTGAATGCTACGGTTGCTTCGACTCTGCTGGGAGTGTAAACAGGCATTGCCATAATGACATCATATGGTGATATGTCAGTGCTGTGTATTCAACAGGTTTAAAATTACTTGTTTGTTTTCCCCAGCAAGAGACCTCTTGCGGTGCAAATTATGACTGCTTTTACTTAGAAGCAAAAAGTACAAGTTGTGCAGCATTGTTTTACTGGGGTTGGTGTATACAAAGTTTTTGACTTTGACACGGGAGACCAAAGATTGCACTCCGTGTCCTTACAACAGTCAACATTGGTTTCTTTTAACTATGACCATGATGATTTCCTAACCTTAATCAAGTAGTTTTAATTGCCTAAATTTAACAAAATTTAACTGAACCGTAACCATAGAGGTGATAAAGCAGAAGACACTCATATGAATACTTTTTGGAGCAGTCACATGGGTAATTTGGGAAGGCTCTGACAAATATATATTTTGCTGTTTAGGTATGAGAACTTGTTAGCCAATCTAGACAAAAAACAGGCCATTATTCAGAAAATAAACTTATGTAAAGCCATTTAAATGCTCATTCATCTCCTTCACTATGTGCTAATTAACCAACCACAACACTGCAAGAGGGGAGACTGTTCATTATACAAACTGTTTACAATCTCCTGTTATAGTATATTATTGACAAAAGCGCATTAAATATAGAGGTGACTTACACAATAAATGTCCATTTAAAGTGCCTTGTATAATTTTTATTAAGTGATTTAACAGCCTCCGTTTGTCTCTGACATGTAGACTGCTGATGTCTGTTAAATCAATACTTGATACTTCTGATTTCCATATAAGTCTGAAGCACTAGGGTCCATGTTTCTACCCAATTACCAGTATGTATTTTTCATCCTGTGGTCATAATCAGTGAGGAGAAAATCAAAACTACAAATTGTAAAGTATGTGAAGAACAAGGGCTCTATCAACACCTATAATATCATGTACATTAAAAATCACTTAGAGAAATAGTAAGAATAAGAGAAAAGTATGAATCATGGCAAAATAATATAACCAAATTAACAATACCAACATTTCCATACTGCAGGAAATCTTTCCTCGCGGTTATTTATTCATAAAGCATAATTGCTCAGCACCGTGGAAGGATTGTTTTCATTAGCAATTCAAACAGGGCATGATTTTCTCTTTGGTGATAGAGATCGTTTCCCCCTGGAGTCTGCTGGCTCCCATTTCAACATCTTCATCAACTATAAATAGCTCCCTCAACAGATATCCATTCATGAAATAATAGGTTTACATTTATGTTTTTGTTTTGTATTCAAGGGTAAAGCTGTGACTCGTAAAAGAAAACCAGAATCCCCAGGTTTCCCAATTCCCATTTCAAGCTGAGTGCTACGAAAAACAACACTCTGCCTTAGCAATCATTAGCTTTTCCATTCATTATCACACCAAAGCAAAACAAGTCACCTTCGACAGCTGCTGATCTCATTTGAGACAGTGTATCTCTGAGTCCCTTTAATAGATGAGGGCTTCCCACAGGAATCCCCTCTAATGTGGTAGAGCACTTTAGACTCTTCCAGCGCAGTGATGGATGCTAGTCTGACACAGCCGGATACATCAGTTTCTCAGGTCTCATGTCTCTGGAGTATCACGGGGTATCAAAGGGGTAATCAACGTGAGTGCTTAAGCTGTGCTGTGTGTACAGTTTGGAAATGACTCATTCAGAATAAATTATACATATTTTGTATGTTTGCTTTTACTTAATATCAGTATTTAAGTAAAAAGATCCTGGATTTGGCTCCAGAAGACTGAAGGTATGGTACATGCAAGGGCGTACAGTAGGTTTGGTTTCAGGCTGCTCTTGGGCAGTGCTGCTTTGAACTAAATGCTAACGTGCTCACACTGACAATGCCAACATGCAGATGATAGAGATATGTTTACCATGTTGATTATGGGAATGTCATTTGTTTTGGAGGAATTTGCCCATAAATCCAAGTATTGGACAGATTCATATATTCACTTGATGATGGCGCTAGGAACATAAATAAAAGATTTTGGCAATCCATCCCATGATTGTCAAGTCATTTCACACAAAACCTCATGGTGGCGTTAGAGGTAAAGTCAGTGCGTCACCAATGTCAATAGGCTTTGTCGTGTGGGAACCATTAATTTCTGTGGAAAATGTCATGTCAATCCATCGAACATTTGTTGTGTCTGGACCAAAGTGGTGGACAGACTGACAAACTGGCAATGCCATCCATAGAGCCTTGCCGCTAGTGTGCCAAAAAATTAGGAATGTAAAATTGTGTAAAAGGGACCTGATACTATGATAATGTTATATTTCCACATTTCCACCATGCTTACAAAGAGCACTGTGCTATTTCTATGGTCTTTTTATGAGAATATAAACAAAAACATAGATTCAGTAATTCATTTAAACCTGAAAAACATACACTTACCTGAAAGGTAACACCTAGGGCAAAATCTTTTTTTTAAATTCACTCTGTGCTGCTTAACTTTTACTGCTGTGATCGCACTGTTATAAATGAAGGTGACTCAGATAAACATTTTCTTCGACTTCTCTCATCTGGATTTTAGCAGCTGGACAGTAAGAGGGCTCTGTTTAGAGAGTTTTTAGTGAGGAAATCAAACAGACACTATGAGACGCAAATAGGCTTTTGAAAAGTGAGGGGGAAATGTGGAAATTGGGCCCTTGTATTCATGTCATCATGTTACCTGTAACTTTGACAAAAAAAGAATTTAAATTAATCAAGACAACTGAAGAGCAGCGGGATATTTCTTGCATTTTCCAGCAGCTTTTAAAGTCAATCATTATCATTTGGTTTTAACATTATTACAAGATGATCAGAGGTCACAATTAAAAGCAAATTCACTAATCTCAGCGGGTTTGAACATCAGCAGCTCATCTGAATTTATTTGACAACTACAACATCACAATAACTTTATGTGTTATGAGAAAACTACTACTGGGCTGTTTTTGTGCTCTGTGTTCTAACCGCAACTGTACGCACAGTGTTTCTATACAGCACTGAGCTACAGAAGTTTTCCATTTCCACAGTGATGGTACAAAGTTATTTTTAGGTGTGGGTTCCTCGGCTCCTGGTGCTGATCTCAGATAATGACGCGGTGTCAGAAATGGTGAGGGGAGTTTGAATTTTTCAGAGGAACAGAACGGAGAAGGGATTTAGCTCTCCAGTGTGGAAGCAGGTTCAGATGAGACACACACACCCACACACACACACACACCTGCAGTACTTAATCTCTCTCACACACACCAACAGAATAACAATTGAAAACTTGCTCAAAAAGACTCTCGCACCGGTGTGACAGCAAATATCCCATTTCACATACAGCTGACAAACATTCATCAAACAGCAAGAGGACTCGGATATAAGACTTTACTGTACACATTAAACAGGAAGAAGGATTGTGTATGTGTGTGTCTGTGTGTGTGGTTGCAGCAGCTTGAACAGGCAACTCTCCCAAGATAGGGTCTCTCAGTTTCCCTGTGTTGCATAATTCACTTTCCTTCAGGCCAGGGAACTTCGTTGTTGCTAAAAACACTCCAGAGAGACTGTACAGATCTGCATAATAATGAGATGTATATAAGACACTCAAATTGCGGTTTGATTACACATGTTGGTGTTTTTGGAGCTGTAACAGGGAGTCAGGCATGCATTTAGTCAGTGTTAAGACTGTAAGAGTAAAGGATGTCCTCATGGCTGTCAATGTCAAACTGGCTAATAGTGATGAAATTTAGGTTAAGATAACCTAAATGGGTTGAACAACACGAGTTACCAAACATAACCACTTACAACTACTTACTACTATTATATACTGTGGGCCATGAGAAAATGTTATACACTTACCATACCACAACTCCTGAAGGTCTCGCAAAGAAAATCAATATAGAATATGATGTGGAGCAGTTTTTAATAACATGAGGCAGAGGCTTCAAAATCAATATTTGTGGAGTGCAACAGTGAAGGAAAATATACTCGCAGCTTGAAACATAACAGGCACAAGACAGCATGTGAGAGTGGAAAAAAAAAAATCACCATCATGAAAGACTTGATTTCGTATGAATGTTGAGTTGAAATTGAGT
>NC_060159.1:13599945-13689182 GCF_021292245.1 Micropterus dolomieu
TGAGGAAATCAAACAGACACTATGAGACGCAAATAGGCTTTTGAAAAGTGAGGGGGAAATGTGGAAATTGGGCCCTTGTATTCATGTCATCATGTTACATGTAACTTTGACAAAAAAAGAATTTAAATTAATCAAGACAACTGAAGAGCAGCGGGATATTTCTTGCATTTTCCAGCAGCTTTTAAAGTCAATCATTATCATTTGGTTTTAACATTATTACAAGATGATCAGAGGTCACAATTAAAAGCAAATTCACTAATCTCAGCGGGTTTGAACATCAGCAGCTCATCTGAATTTATTTGACAACTACAACATCACAATAACTTTATGTGTTATGAGAAAACTACTACTGGGCTGTTTTTGTGCTCTGTGTTCTAACCGCAACTGTACGCACAGTGTTTCTATACAGCACTGAGCTACAGAAGTTTTCCATTTCCACAGTGATGGTACAAAGTTATTTTTAGGTGTGGGTTCCTCGGCTCCTGGTGCTGATCTCAGATAATGACGCGGTGTCAGAAATGGTGAGGGGAGTTTGAATTTTTCAGAGGAACAGAACGGAGAAGGGATTTAGCTCTCCAGTGTGGAAGCAGGTTCAGATGAGACACACACACCCACACACACACACACACCTGCAGTACTTAATCTCTCTCACACACACCAACAGAATAACAATTGAAAACTTGCTCAAAAAGACTCTCGCACCGGTGTGACAGCAAATATCCCATTTCACATACAGCTGACAAACATTCATCAAACAGCAAGAGGACTCGGATATAAGACTTTACTGTACACATTAAACAGGAAGAAGGATTGTGTATGTGTGTGTCTGTGTGTGTGGTTGCAGCAGCTTGAACAGGCAACTCTCCCAAGATAGGGTCTCTCAGTTTCCCTGTGTTGCATAATTCACTTTCCTTCAGGCCAGGGAACTTCGTTGTTGCTAAAAACACTCCAGAGAGACTGTACAGATCTGCATAATAATGAGATGTATATAAGACACTCAAATTGCGGTTTGATTACACATGTTGGTGTTTTTGGAGCTGTAACAGGGAGTCAGGCATGCATTTAGTCAGTGTTAAGACTGTAAGAGTAAAGGATGTCCTCATGGCTGTCAATGTCAAACTGGCTAATAGTGATGAAATTTAGGTTAAGATAACCTAAATGGGTTGAACAACACGAGTTACCAAACATAACCACTTACAACTACTTACTACTATTATATACTGTGGGCCATGAGAAAATGTTATACACTTACCATACCACAACTCCTGAAGGTCTCGCAAAGAAAATCAATATAGAATATGATGTGGAGCAGTTTTTAATAACATGAGGCAGAGGCTTCAAAATCAATATTTGTGGAGTGCAACAGTGAAGGAAAATATACTCGCAGCTTGAAACATAACAGGCACAAGACAGCATGTGAGAGTGGAAAAAAAAAAATCACCATCATGAAAGACTTGATTTCGTATGAATGTTGAGTTGAAATTGAGTTATAGTGTGACAAAACAAAATCAATACAGAAGAAGTTAACTTGTGCTCCTAGAGGAAAGTAAGTAACATTTGCAATAACCTTCCCAAGAAAATTAAACACAGGTTTTAAAAGATTCAACCAAACCCCCTGATATATTCTGTGCCGTGAGAGCAGCACAAACACACGTACATCCTGTTAGATCCTTCACACATACTTATTTGAGTGTCTTCACACTAACTCCTTTGTTTTGACTACAGAGCAAGATAAGATCCCCACTCTTCTTCAGTGTGTCTTCAGCTAAAACGTCCTCTGTTATCCTTAAACAATGAGGAAGAATTAAGGTAAATCTAGTTGGCACGTTGGGGAGTTTAAGGCATTAATACAAAGATGATAGTTGTGGAATAAAGGACAGAAGGGCTCCTGCTATGCTTTGCCTAAACCCAGACCTTTCACAGAAAAAGAATGAGGCATTATTACATTTCAAAATACCCATAGCAACCGCAGAATTAAAACACAAGAAGAGCATTTTAGTGTAGTAAAGCACTTGTCAACCCGGTGAGCGGTTGAATAGAAGTGTTCTCACCTGCCCAAACAAACCACCAAGCATGGTTAGCATAACAATATCCCAAATCCATTTAACACTGTAACTCCTCTTGACTGAGGAAATGCAGCCCAAAACAGCACTGTTGTAAACTAAACTGGATTCACAAAAGGATGATGCAAACAGATAATAGATTCTCAGACGGGTATATATTTTTTTTCTAACACAAAATATGAGCTATAGTCTAAGAAACTCGCAGTAGGCCACCGACCGGGAAGAAATAAAAATACAGGCTGACAGAGGGAAGATTCCTTAGCAATGCAAGCAGCTCTCAGTGCTTTGAGCTATCCTTCGCGTCACGATGCGTCTGGGAGTAAATTTTTTATTTATTTTTTTCTCCCACCCCTATTGGCTACTGGGGTTCTTGCCTGCCTGTCGCTGGAGTCGATGCGGCACGGTTATCCCACTCTCACTAAGAAATACGTTGTTTAACAGGCTTATGCACAGACACATTCACGCACACAGACACACAGTCTCACATATAGACACACACACAAACAAATTTAGGTTGTCCCTGGTAGAATTATTCTTTTCTTTCAGTTACTTATTTTAATTAATTGTTAACCTTAGCCTAGCTAGTCATGTCTGAGTGCATAAATGCACTGCCAGTCAAGCTTCATGCCACTAACGTTAGCTAACTGTTACACATATCATTCTTAAAAAGGAGACAGCGATACTCTGTGACCTTGCCAACAGTAAATATAAATAAGCATTAAATCATACCATACTACATTTCTATTGAAATAAGCGATATAACGTCAACTTACCTCCATCTAGCCTGTACACGTAACAACTCCGTCACCAGTAGAGGTGAGTGCTGCTCGGAGCCGTCGGAGCGAGGGGATTATGGGCGTGGCCATGCAATCGAAGCAAACCCATGATTGGTCAGTCAAACCCACCAACAGAATCTCTTATTTCAACCGTTTCAAACGGTTTAACCTGCAAAAATTTCTGACTCGCAATCAAAGAGGTTTTTGTGACACACAAAAAAAGTCCTGTTTATTTTTAATTACAAACTTGATTTTTGTTTGCAGTGCGATAAATATGACTTTTTTTTTTGCTTGCATTAAAAAGACTTTGATCATCATGTCATTAAGAAAAATACCATTCAGTTTTCATAGTAATCAGTAGGGCTGAACGATTAATTGTGATATTATCGCAACGTAATAAAACGAGATTTTCTAATTGCAAAGGCTGCAATTACACTCTGGTCACATGACACCCAAGAGGAAAGCAGTCTGACGAAGCTGATGCTTTGCCTGCACGTTACGCTGTACCTTGCCTTCTTGTTGTACGATGGCCTTAAGCTTGACAGAAACTGACACTACATAAACTTTAGTGTCACACAGGGAATGAAAGTAGCACCACCACCCGTGGGTAACATGGTGGTGGGTGAAATCGTTGGGCCATCCGCCGCTTTGACGGACAAGAAAAATGCACAACAGAAAGACATGTGTAGTAAGGTAAGCGTATTGTGGCAATCGGCACCTGCGTCACACACACAGCCACTCAGGAAATATCTGTGAAACGGCGTTTCAAACCAAACTCACAAGTCTGAAAGAGTCCCAGTCTGTCCTGAGTTACAGCCCGGTTACAGCCAGTGCGCTGCTTACCAGCATCACAGGGGGAGGGGAACTCCGGAGAATTACTAAGCTTGTCTATTAAACATGAGAGGCGTCACTTATGTTTTACTTTTGAATTGAACCTCAAACTAAGTATTTTTTGTTTGCTTACTGGGATACAGAAAGATGGAGATTTAATGCCATGACTTGACTAAAATTATCATTCTCATATTAAAATTTGATACATCTTCTCCACCATTGCTCATAATAATAATTCAACCTAATTCATCATAACACAGGCCTGACCCACAAGAAAGAACAGTGTATGTTATATCCAGGGCTGAAACGTTTCATCGATTAATAAAATTCATCGACACAAATTCTTTGCATCTATGCTTCATTTAATACATTTAACTATACACCACACTGTTTCGCACGGACATTTATTACTGTCGCACAACGCGCTTATGCTGTGAACATGACGTGATTATAATGGCGCTCTTTGCAAAGTGTAGGAAGAGAGAGAAAATAGTGAGGGACAAAGAAGAAAGTGTCCAAAGTATGGGATTATTTCAAGCTAAAGAAAACAACAACTCTGATGTTACCGTCCGTCCACCGTAAAATGAAACTTATGTCGCCTTGGCAACAGCACAACGGCAGCTGCCACCGCCAAGCAAAGGTACTTCTTAAACAACGCATCGATGAATCGTTGAAATAATCTATCGAAGCTACGAATACTAAAATCATCGTTAGATGCAGCCCTAGTTATATCTATCTAATATTGTGTTGGTCATACTATACACAGATTTAGTGTTTGTCCATTTTGAATAATACAGCAGGTAAAGAGCTTAAAAATGTATCGCATATTAAATTGCAATTGCAATATTGATAAAAAAATAAATAATTCGCAATTAGATTTTCCAAAATCGTTCAGCCCTATTAATCAGGATAAATTGCCACAGCAGGTTAAACACAGGTGCAGTTAGTTAGGTGGATGTGCAAACAAAACATGGAAGAAGTATTCAGGTCCATTACTGATTATAAACATTTTTTTTGTTTGTTTTTACAAGATTTGTATGCTTTTTCATCACTAAATACACTTTTGAGAGGTTTTGTGGCAGTTTTACGAAACTTGATGGCAAAACCAAAATGCGCTTAAACGTTTTCGGGGTTGAGAAGCTCCACAATTGCCCGTGAGGTTAGCGGTGCCAGCTGGCCGGCCAGTCACGCCCACTGTCAGTTACACAGACCAATGCAGCAGCAACAACAGAGGAAAAGCCACAACTGCAAGATAGTTTTAATGTTCATTCCTCTGTTATTCTGTCGATACAATCTGAGTAATGGTTTAACATTTTAAAGTAAATCAAGAAACATCTCCACTTATAAAACTTGTAAGCACTTAAATATAATAAACTACAGAAGATGTATGAAAGGGTACTGTTGCTTTATTACTCTAAATAGAATTACATTGTTAGTGTACAGTTGTGGTTATAGTACTTACTTTTAATGTGCTTTTATTTATATAGTTGCAAAGCAAAAATAAAAGCTTAAAAGTGTTAAAGTTAAAACCTACTTGGCAATAAATCAGATTGTGAGCTTATTGTTTTGGGTGATAAAGCCTGGCTGTTATTTTAGAGCAGCCTCTCCATAGTTCTTTGCATTCTTAGTTTTGAGGTCGCAAGGATGATGCTGGCTAAGAGAACACTCTTTTTCAGTTTAGTCATCAGTGAATTATAAGAGTATCCTATGCTGACTTGTCTTCTTCCCTGGTTTCCCCCTGGTGTTGATACTAGTGTTCATTCTGAATAGTAAACCTCGTTCACTTAATAGTAACATTAGCTAGCCTACTGTGTGTTGGAGATCAATAATTCACTTGAAAGATATTTAATTAGTTAAATGGTTTAATTAGGGTTAGAAAAAAAATAATCGTGACTAGTCGACAAATCAAATAAATAATTAACAGATTAGTCGACTATGAAAATAGTCATTAGTTGCAGCTCTAATATTCTACAAGATCATCCCATCACTTTTTGAGAATTTACGGTATGTTCTTTTTGAGAAAATGAAAATCACGACATCCCCTAGAAATAGAGGTATTATTTACAATGTCAGTAAGACACACAATAGGAAACAATGAAAACAGAATGACATTGAAAATGTGCATAAAGTTCCATAGAAATTAAAAACTAAGTGGGGAAATAAGAGTCAAGTCAAGGAAGCAGACTAATCTGTGCAGAGCTGTCACTGAGGTAGCTGTGCTTTTGACAATAATCCAACTAATCACACTGTTGGGGGGGATTTAGTTTATGTAGTTATTTTCAGACCAGAGTGGAGTTAAAAGGATGTGCACTCTGGTGCAATCTTCTCTGCTATTATTCATGCAACTAAATAAAACTGCATTTGAACATCATTTTCACTGAGTTTGCTAAATTGTACATAAAAGACAAATGGCTATGAAGTATGTTGTTGCTTGTCTACAAAAGACTGCAGAAACACATAACCAACAGTTTGATCTAATGATAATTGTAAGGTTTTTGAGTCATGAATTGAAAGGACCCTGAGGGATACATGATGGGTTTAAATAACTTAAATCATCACTGCTATGCAAGCAATACCTCACAACTTTGGCAGATGCTGATCATTGGATAAAGAAATCCATTAGACAGGTTACTTTCCTAAAGCATGTTCCATGAAAACTCATCAGCAGCACGTTATCATCTAATCCATCCTCGGTGTACGACTGGTGAGACTGATGTGTACGAGAATGGATTATAAGTATAGGTGGGAAATCTGCTCAGTTAAATCACTATATGATACACTCAATTCAGCAAAGAGCACATATTAGCTTAACCGGGTGTGTATTCTATATAACTCCTATAGTGTTTCTTCTTTAAAGGTCCAATGTGTAATATTTAGGAAGATCTATTGACAGAAAAGAAATGTAATATACATAATTATGTTTTCAGTTGTGTATAAAACACCTCACATAACGAATTGTTATGTTTTTAGTACCTTAGAATGAGCCACTTCTATCAACATACACCACAGGTCCTCTTACATGGAAGTCACCATGTTGCAACGCCATGTTTCTACAGTAGCGCAAACGGACAAACTGCTCTACAGAATGCGTTTCGTCACTACGTTAAATATGTACGAAGAACAGGGAAGAAGAATTAGTAATAGTTGTTGTCGTCTAGTTCATTAGAAATAAGAACAGAAGTGGAATTTAGACAAATGGAGGACCACATATTTAGCACAAGAGCCGACCCAGCGTGTCGACCACCATAGCTTCTTCTACGCACTTGCAAAGGGAGGGCGAGCGGTTAGAGATTCATTTGTTGCAATCTGCGACCGTCCCCAATAGATGCCACTAAAATTTACACACTGAACCTTTGGGCATAACTGGAAATGATGGACCACGAGGAAATAAAAACCAACATAAATCTCAGCTGTTACTTTAATTTTTAAAAGACCAACATGTGAGGACGAAGAAGTAGAGTTGCCCCGAGGGCAACTTTCAAGTTGAGCTCTGTGGAGATAGGTCTGGCTATTTAACTGCGGGAGTTAGCTTCATCTTAGTCTCAGTGTCACAGACACACAAAGATGGCAAATATTGGCTATTTAGAGAAATGTATCTTTAGTGCAACTACTTACAAAAACTGTACCGACAAAAACATTGCAAATGGTGTTAATATACGTTTTTTGATGTGCCTGTTTTCTTGCTACTATGGTCTTGCTAAAACGGAGATGAGCAAGCTATAATGTAACTATAGGCCGGGGTGATGCAATCATGTGTTCATTGTTGCTTTACCTGGTCCGTCCTTGTAAAATATCCACCGTGTCCACGTCCTGTAATTAGTTAATAGTTAACAACTCTCTGTGTTTCTCTGCAAAATGCTAAAATGGGTCACCAAATATACCCGCCCAAGTAAAGTGTATATGTGGGAAACACTGACCACTTGACATACTGTTATGAGATGAGCCAAGATACATGTCTATGTCTAACTGGGTGTAACGGTACACAAAAATCACGGTTCGGTATGTACCTCAGTTTTGAAGTCAGGGTTTGGTTTATTTATGGTACAGTAAGGGGAAAAAATGCAAACATTAATTTGCTGCTCGTTTATTATGAACTTTTGTTAACATCCAAATAAGAAAAATACTACAAAACTAAATACTGCTGAAACTACTATCAAGTTCTCCACTAAATAAAATATTCCCAAAACCATCCCACATATAGCTAATACAATATAATAAAAAATATATAATAATATGGATTACAGTGCAGCATTCTTCTTCTTCATCTTTTATACCATCTATGAGCATTATCAATCCCAGCTTGCTGGCCTGCTCAATTAAAACAAAAACTTTTCCGTAGTCTAAAGTCTGTTTAAATGCCGAAAGGCCCTTGTTGCACTGACGTTCTCCTTCGTGTGATACCATTAGTGAGTTAGAAAGTTTGACGTGTTGCCAGAAACATACCCGATCACTACTGAGAAATGTTGGCCCACTGCTTTCGTCTTATCAACTTGTCCATTATTGTATTTCACTAGGAAACCGAAGTGTTCCCAAACAGAAGACTTTAACAATAAGGGAGGGTTTTCAAGCACTGGCCATGATGCTTAAGTGACTAGTCAGCGAGTGCTTGTGTAGCGGCGTAAGGCGGAGATTTGGTCCGCCACTTAATATGTCCATGTGGAAACTCAGAATTTATGTATGTTCCACACAGAAACCAAGCCTAATATATGACGTTAAAGATTGTTAAGTGCACCGTTTCTAAAGTCTTGTACCAAAACGGTCCGGTACAAATACATGTACTGTTACACCCCTACTAACTGTACATCATCTTGAACAATGTCATTGCTGCAATTAGTAAATCATTCAATTCTTGTACAAAACTGCCACCAGTTTGTTTGGCGCATGGGGCTAGGAATTACACAATCTACTTTTAATGGATTTATTAAGAGTCTTCAATGTGGTTGATGATGTTTTACTTTTACAAAGATCATCCTGTGTTGGTTTCAGCATGGAATACACATACTGATTGGCTGATGCTACAGAAAATATGTACTAAAAGTAACAAAGGAAACCCAGTGCTAAAACTAATAAAGGAAATACTTAATATTTTAGCGGTTGCATGGGATATTAAACACTGCTTTTTGTTTGCTATTCTCTTCTGTTGTCTGTTCTTAGTACATTATTTGTTTTACAGCATTGCTGTAAAAGGTCATGCACCTTATGCAAATACAACCTTTCCTGTAGACATCATGTTAAATAAATCGAGGGCCTAACCACAGAAAGCATGGAATTCAGGCAATGAAAAGTAAATGCAAACTAGCTCCAGTGTCAGCTTTTTCATAGCAGCGTTTGAAAAATGACTCACAACTCAGCGTCCTGGTTTACTCTGAATAATCCTCAGTGGTTTAAGCAACTAGAGATGAAAAAATTCGATTGACGATAAAATAAACAACAAGACTTTTGATAATTGCAGCAAAGAAAAGTGACCAACAATTCTCTGGTGTCAGTTTCTCCCAAGATTTTAACTTTTTCCTTTGTTTTCTATCATCGTTTACAGAACATTGGGTTTTGGACTGTCAAAACAACAGATCACCTTGGACTTCAAGAAACTTCCCCCCCCCCCAATTTCTTGACATTTTATAGACTACACAATTAAATCAATTAATTAAAAAAATAAATAATGAAAACAACAATCTTGCAGCTCTATGAGCAACACAAACAAAATTACATTCACCCCGCTTGTATTGTGGTGGCAGCAGAAATTAATATGTCAGAGGTAAATAAAACTATCTTCTGAGATGGATATCACTAGGGGTGGGGTGGCAGGAAAATGTTTGTTCTGTAATTTGGGTAAACTCTCTCTTTCAGTGGGCTTCCCAGTCTAGACAGCCAGATTAAACTGCATTTCATTCTCCAAGCAGCATGACACTTTAATTTGGCATCATAACACAAAGCCAAATACTCCTGAATCAGTCCTTAATTATCAACTCCTCGTATTTTTATTTATCACACTGAAAGCGAATAAATCACCTGTAATTTGCTACACCCTCATCCCAGCCATCATCCCTATCATTGCTAATGTATAGCTGACATTCCCTCTATCATTATATCACAGTATATTCCCACCGTTCCCTCCCATTGCTTCTGCTCTTCCTACTCTTCACTGGTATGTCCCTGACTCGCGGATTCCTGAGTCTTAATGAGCCATTGAGAGATAATTGCCCCTCGAGGGTCAGTGCTAACTGCCACCCCTGCCTCCTGCATGTCAGCCAAGCCCCTGTCAGCATCCACTGCCAGAGTTTCCAACCAGTTGAACCTAATGATCGTTGAGTCCACAAATTTCAGATCAAGCTCTTCACTTGACATCCCAGCAATACAAACACAGCATTATGACATTTTCCTCAAAGCAATAAACCTCGAGAATCTAATAGAAACACACTTGAGATGGCATATATTCAAGAACTAAATAAAGCTAGTTATTTTCAGCTTTTTTATTTCATATTGCTCACACAGCTATTCAGCAAAAGCAAGCTGTGATATTTACACTATCAAAATAATTACAAAAAAACAATCCAAAAGCCAAGGTTACTCTTACTGGACTCAACTCAGTCTGTCCCAAAGCCATACGCTTTTAAATTGATGCAGCCTGTACAGCATGGCCGTCCTTGGTGCCAAGGGCAAGTGTGTGTGACTTCTAAGATACGGAAAGGTCCGTATTGCTTCTATGTGACGTGATCCAAAGGGACGGCTTGAACTCCGGGCACATGCTGTGCGCTCTTCCATCCTGCCAGTGGCTTTGACCTCAACAGATGACAACGGACGGCCACGAGGGGCGATGGGGAAGTGCTGTACATGTGAGCTTTCTGTTGGCAAAAGAAATGAAGCCTGGCTTCATACATGTCCAGAAATAGATGTTTTATGTTAGTATGGTAGAGTGAAAAGGAAATGAATCTGTCAGTTTTTTTACTTGTGAAAAGAGTGTCTCTTTACATGGCTTATATAATTTAACAAATTATCTTGGATTTTACTTACTTATCTTGCTGACTGTGTGTCTCACCCTGAGGTTGTACAAATACAGAAGAAGAGATTTGGTTCTAAATCGTTGTCACAGCCACTAATGGAATCAGTCAGAAGTGCACACTGTCAGTAGAATACAGTATTCAAAACTCACATTAGGAATGCCACAGCTTTCACCATCAATACTGTTTCACTTTGTTAGATTCATCTTTTAGGGAGCATCTTGTAAAAAAGTAGGTTAACTTACACAGAGCCATCCGTATCGACACCGAAATTCATGAAAATCCAGGATTACTTTTTAGCCCTTTTCAGGCATGAAATACGTAACATTGGTGACTTTCAGAGTATTGGCTTTTGATCACTTAGACCTATATATATATATAAATAAATGTTTATTATGGCTTTATCCAGACTTGACAGGACACTTAGGAAAAAAGCCACACTGGTTTGCGCTATGTTTGGCGCCTGGTGCATGAGGGAAAGAGCAGCGACACTTCAGCAAAGTAACAGTATCAAGGTAGAAAAAGGTTATTCTGTTTACTCACAGGATGTGTATGTGGTGCATTTCAAAAAGTTATTCTCTCATCAGTTATTAGATTGAACATTCTGTTTCCTATTTGATAATATCCAACTGTACCCAAGCAAAGAATGACAATGCGTTATGTTTAGGGTCTCATTTAATATGCATCTGGTCACATGGTGCATGTAAAGCATTTTGCTGGATATTCATAATTTTGTCCATGCTGTTTGCAGAATGAAAATCTAAAATGTGAGGAGGGAGTGCTGGTCTGATTATGACTGGTTTGGCTTGACAAGAAACTCCTCCGCAACTTCAAATTGGGTCATTCGCAGTGTTTCCCGGTTCATTAACCCACTTTTATTTTCTTTGTGCATAAGAGGTGAGAGTTAAGTCATGGGTTTGCTGCCTTTACGTTAACCTTAACTTCAGACTTGTGCTGTGTTGGGCGTGTGACAGAAATGTTACTTGGTCCGACCTGGTAAGATTGCGGTCAAGACTGTTCCATATAAGTGACGGAGGTGCTCATTCAGACATTAAACGTCATGTAAATCTACCATTAACGTAACAAAGCGTATGTCTGAAAGAGGCTTTTGAGACACATCGGTCATTGACCCAAGTGTTGGTCAAGTTGAAAGTTTGACCTCACAGTGGTATTAAAAGGTGTAAGTTAGAGCTGAATAATAAATTGAAATCTCAGTAAGGCCTACTGCAATTTTCGAATCACAGGAGGCGCAAGATTTGTTAAAGGCTAAAAGTGTCAAAATACCATTTTAAATTAAATATTTTCTTGCTTGCTGAGATGTCCTGACTTACATACCTAATTCTACAGAATTACCTGTTAAGAAAACATCTTTCTTTGGTGCAGATCTTTGCAAAAAATCAAACCATAATCATTTAAATTGTGTTTTTCATTTATGTATTTGATTTCAATGACAATCAGAATGTCTGAAATGTAAAAATAATCATTCCCTCCAATATCACAAATCATACAGCAATTGCAATATCAGTCAAAATATCAGCAATTAGATATTTTTTAAAAATCACTCAGCCCCAGCGCACATCATTACATTGTGTCTTGGCCACCACGCTCCTCCAACAAACGCCGCCTGGCTCTGCCATCCCTACACAACAAAGGAATCCCTGTCCTGGCTGTTCTCAATGGTGGAACGAGCTACCACATGCCATCAGAGCAGGGGCGTCCCTCTCTAACTTCTAGAAGCTCTTAGAAACTCATCTCTTCCGACAACACTTTCTTACATGTAAATGCCCCATATTTGTATAGCACCTTTCTAGTTTTTACACTATATCACACTGAGTAAATGCTCAAACAGAAACTAACATTCACATTCCCAAGGACGCTTAGACATGCAGTCTAGATGAGCCGGGGATTGAACCACCAACCTTCTGATTAACAGGCAACCCACTCCATCGCCTGAGCCACAGCCGCTAATTTCTAACTCCTAACCTCTAACATGCACTTCCTGTGCCCTTACTATTCTTCTATGCCCTGTATTGATTGCACTTTTTGTTAACTCTTACTTCTTCCCTAGGTATTTACCCCCATTGATGCAATATGTGCCATTAGCTCTTACTAGTATGTATTGTCAGTTGTAGTTCTCATGCTTTATTTGATGCTTGTTGTTCCTCAAATGTAAGTCGCTAAATGTCTCACATAATCTCACTATTAAACAACTTGGCATGGCAAAGTTAATATACAGAACCTGCCCACAAATTAACTGATAAATGATGATTTATCCCCCCCCGACTTTACGCACACCTAATTTGTGTGAATGTGCCAAGCAGCTGCAATATTGCCTTATTTGCATTCCGACAGCCAGCTTTGACGCACTGCCACATGCTGGCATACAGACGCTGTCCTCTCTCCAAATTGCCTGCTAAGTAGCTTCTGGACATCAGCAGTCACCCTGCCTGTCTGTACCGTTTGTGACTGCTGTGTTCACATTTTCCCAGCCTGATTCCTCTGGTGGCTCTCAGACGCAAACTGCTTCTGTCATCAGGCGCTGAAATCCAGCTGGATTCTGCTCTTTCCTCCCTCTCTTTCCGGGCACCAACAACAATAAGAGAAGAGCAGCACAATGCAGAGGCTCCTGCTAACAATGTGACACAGGCAATGTCATTCAATTCAGCATGCTGACGGTTTGTTTGTCAGCTTTTTGTCATCATAAAGTCACCATGGTAATGGTGGAAAATATGGTTATGGTGGGGGAAATAATAACTCCCATCCATCAATGTTTGAACAAAAAAAAAGATCAGAATTTCCCTTGTAGCAGCCATCTACAGACTAAACCATTCAAGACAACCTGTCACATTGACATCTTGTGCTCAAATTCAAAGCCATCAGAGAGAATCATTAAAGTGCTAGTCCAATGACAAAACTTGGAAGTCCCACAGACTTACACTCAATACTCAATATTCAATCATTTATGTAGACCGTTCCTTAAGAGAGAGTGAAGAAACCAAGCACATCCTCCTGGCTGTGAAATTAATCAGTCATCTTTAATGGAAGCTGGCACGGGTGGCTGATTCTTCACTAAAGCGGGAATTCAGGATGAGGCTAAACCAGCATGCTAGAACTGATGGCAGCGAGAGGGCTTGCAGGCGATGCAGCTGCAGGGAGGGAGCATTCAAGACAACACTTCACACGTCAATGAGACAGCAGAGGCGCGGGCAGCAAAGCAGCCCCTCACTCTCTGCCCATCACCATTGGTGTGACAAGGTCTGTTGCTCTGACACTTCACAGAGCACTCACAGCCTCCTGTACTTCACACTGTAGTAACTGAGGAGCAACCCTGCACAGTTTGTATAATATTTACTGAATATGACAAACTTATATCAAATAATACAGTATATACATAACATCTCTCTCTCTCTCTCTAGTCATTCTTAAGTTTACAGAAAACTACTCATGTAGAGGATTTCTTTCCTTGTACCTTAGGGAGCTAGAAAACGGACAATCCGAAAGAAAAATCACTATAGACTAATGTCTCAATTACATTCCTTTCTTATTCTGTCTTGGGTCTAAAACGAAGTCATCCTACTTTCATTTATTTATCTCTAGTTGTAGGATTTGATTGTACCATCCATCCATCTTCATCCGCTTATCCGGGATGGGGTCGTGGGGTATTTGATTGTACAAATTGGCAAAATGTTAGTATGATATTTAATTTTAGGGCTGCAACAAATGATTATTTCCCTTAACCGTTTATTCTATGAAATGTCAAAAAAAAAAAAAAGAGACAAGAAAACGTTCATCACAAGTTCTAAGATGTGAAGATGTCTTCAAGTGTCTTGATTTGTCCAAAGTTATTCAATTCAAAATTATATAGAAACAGATGAAAACAGCAAATTCTCACATATGAGAAGCTGGAACCAGCCCGTATTTGCCTTTTCTTTCTTGTTTTGCTTGATTAAACAATTACAATGCTTACTGGATTATAAAAACCAATTCATGGTTTCAGGGACTATGTTTAGGCTCGGTTCAAATCAGCCAGGTTTAATTTATGCTATGGTTGTTTTGGTGAAGAACAATTGGCAGTAGGACTAGGCAGACCTACTAAGTACAGTAAAGCAATTACAACTGAGACTGAGCTAAGTTACATGACAGGCTACAGCTTGTACAGCTTTTCTTTACACCACAGCTCAGCTGCATTTGGCAACAAGACGATCAAAAGCTCTCCAGTACGAAAACACAACAGTCCGTTAGCTTAACGTTACTCCCAAAAGCCAGAGGCACATACTGTCCTTCTTTCCCTCTCTTGATAGGTTTGCTAACGTTACATCGCAAACACATTTACAACACTGTACCGAATCCAAACATTTCAACACACACATAGTCTCACTCACTTTCGTGCTTTGAAGTTCCCCATGTGTGCCGAGGAACTCCGGGGCTCTTGATAATCGCTCTGCCGGCGGATTTCAATGCATCCATCCCGAGGTGTGTCTGCTCTCCGGCAGGTGGATTCCCCAGTCTCCCGACCAACAGGGAGGTAAGTACGGCGGGCTGAACTCGACGACGGATGCGCCAAAAAAGAGAAAAGGGGGAGAAATATAGAGAGTACGCGGGCACAAGTTCCCACCCTGAACCGCTCCGGTTCGCTCTCCCGCACAGATAAGGGGGCCAGCAGCACGTGCACCTACTGCACCGTCTCCAAAGTTAAGGGCGTGTCCTTCCAACCTTGATCATCAGTTAGCCAAGCGTCCTCCAAAGTGCTCCAGCGTGGAGCAGCGACCTTAATGAAAAACCATTATAAAGCAGTGTTAAGGACTTATACTCGGTAATTAGTCTGAGGCTAATGAGCTTACGATTGTACTTTCTGTCTCATAGCAGTTTCTGTTATTTATTGACCTGTGTGTGGCTGCGCTGTTGCCCTGCTTTGTTCATAAAGACTGTGATATTATCTCTTTCACGAGTTTAATATTTTTGGCCTGCAACACGCTCTTGTTGTTTTAATTAATGACATAATTTTAATCCTGGGCTACTCTAGTTATGAACTTGGTTGAAGCCTCTTTACTGGCATTTTCTACCACCATTCTTTGGTTTTCCAGGCTGGGTTAAAGAAATGGGCTAAAAACACAACCAGTGGTGAAAAGTAACATTTGTATGGCCATTTTACCCTACTTTATATTTGTACTTCACCAGCCTACATTTCAGAGGGAAATATTGTACTTTTCACTTCACTACATTTATCTGAAAACGTTAGGTACTTTTTACTTTTTAGATTCGGATTAACAACACAAAATGTAATCAACAAATAAATAATTATGGATAAATAAAAAGTGAGATAAGCCCTAATCAGGTCCATCTTTACCAGCTGCAACATTAAAGGGATTTACACATTAATGCATTCATAATAATCCTTTAATGGGATATGCTGCAAAAACTTTTCTAATTTTACTTTTACATACAAAATTTTGAATGCATGATTTATACTTGTAACAGCTGGTGTTGCTGCTTTTCTTCCTTCCCTGTACACAAATAACAAACTAACGGCATCATTTGGAACAAATGCTTCGTTTTCTTTTTTGTATGTTGGCGCCCTCTATTGATGATGACCAGTTATTACAGCTTCTTCATTCACTGCACACACTGTATAAGCATAGTCGTATTTGTGGATATCAGTCCTACTACCAGTAGCCATTTGATTTTTAATAACATAAACTAAAGATTTTTTTAAATCCTCAATTAAAAATAAAATAATATGGGGTTCCTGGTGACCTATTAGTCTAAGACAGTGATTCCCTACATGAGGATCAGGACACCCACAAGGGCTGTATTTATCTTTTTAGACTTTCCTCTAATCTTTTCTTTTTTGCTTTTGAAATACTGGATCATTTTACTTCAGAAAAATAATCAAATAACACAGGTGAAAAACCCTTTTTAGACTTGACTTGCAGCCTGTTACAAGAAGACACTTGAGAGGTCACAAGCCAGGGTTAGGAAGACGATTACCATAACCTGCAATATCCCCAGTTCACTTTTGACTTGAGACCCTTTTTTGCATTCACCCAAAGTTTCCTCTCTGTAGGCAAAATGCCACAAAAACAATTTTTCAACATGCGTGCCATATTAGGAAACAGAGAACTCTCCAACTCCACTTGAACTTTCACTGAAGAAAAATCCACTTGAGATACAGATACAAAACATGCATTTTGTTTTTGTCCTTCATGGTGAAATCTTTATTCAGTTTCTCTCCACAACCCAGCACAGGTTATCATGTCATGTCCGAGTTCATCTCTCACAAGTATTTCACACTCAGGAAGCTAAGCAGAGCATGTATAGTTACGTATTTCTCATAAATCATCTAGAAGGGGTTATTAGAGTTTAGCCTGAGGTGGCATGCTGCTGTTGTCATTTTGGTGCTCTGTGATCATTTGAGAGGGTCTTTAGTTTATATTTAATGCTCTCAGCAGTGCACACTACTGCAACTACGCTGACAGCTGCGCATGTGGGCATACGTGTGTGCGCATGTGTGAATCTGCTTGTGTGTGGTTATGTGTTATCCTGGATACACAGCAAGTAGTAGAATCATGCAGCTACATTATAATTTAAGACTCTTCATTGAGAGATTGCACTGTTGCTGCCATGTTTTTGTCACTAATGCACGTAAGTATCTGCATTAGGATTAGCATTTTTACAAACTAAAGCAGTGTCTCCCTCCCCATTTTAAAAAGAAACAGCCTCTTGAAGGCTAAAGCTGCACTAAAACAATGCAAAAATGAGATTGCCCCCTGTCTTGCTTCCATGGAAGACTGTGGATTTAAGATTAATAGTAATAATTAATGGTATTTTAACCCTACCAGTCAATCCAATCACTGCCATAATGTCACAGAGCACCTTTTACTCCAATAGAGAACAACAGGTACAGGCTTCAACAGTTTGCAGATGTCATTTTCAACTGAACTTCTTTTACAAAAGAGTAACTGAACAGTGAAGCATGCATTGTCTGTTTAAGGTTGCCCAATTCAGGTGTGTCCACTGCATCGCAAAAGAGATATTCTTTCTTAAGGTAGACAAAAAAATCGCCCCTACTGTCTTGCAACTTGGCTTGGGAAGTATGTAAGTTGTTAGATTTTTAATTCCCTATAAAACAAATCATGCTTGTGGGGTTCTCTTTATTTGTAAAGGGGGGAGGGAGGTGAGGTCACCCAAAGAAGAGAGGGCTTCATGAAACAGATTTATAATGGGGGGGGGGGGGGGGGGTTAGATAGTCTCTGTCAGAAAGGACAACATAGAAAAAAAAAACAGACTGATCTAGTCAGCTTACATGCTCTCAGTCACTTCTGTTTTAGATTCAGTGATGGATGCTATCCCATCTGCTTTACAGTTTATTCCCCTCCAACAGTTATGTCATAGTTTCATGCTATTTGTCCCATACACACACTCACACTCACACTCAGACACACTCATGTTTTTCATTTGCTCTCTCTAAACCCGCGTCTTCCTTAGAGGCTAGAGCTAGAAGGCAACTGGTGGGAGGGGCCTGTCTTAGAAGCAGGAGGAGGCCTTGGACAACGGTTTGAAGTCAATCCAGTGACATCAGCTCATGGATTTGTTTATTTCCATAAAACCTGACTAATCTTCAACTAAGTACAGAGCCTGCATTGGAGGACCTCATACACTGTCTATTTCAAAGACTGGGAAAACTGTCCCTTCGTATCCTTCTGCTTCCCCTCCTGGCTTATCTCTTTCCTCCTGCTCCTCTCCTTCTCCTCCCCCCTCTTGTCTTTCTTCCAGTTCTGAGGCACACAGGTATTCTTGGGACTGGGACTGCGAGTGTCCCAGGGACTCCACAGACAAGCTTCGGCTAGACAGGATGCTACTTAGGCTGGACTGGCGGGCTCCTCTGGGTTGGTTCTCAATTTCCACACGGACTTCAATGTTGGTTCCTTCCCTGTAGAAACACATAAAGACAGCCATATAAACCTGTCAGACAATCAAAATGGTTATGACTTGAGGAAGTTTATGCAAAGAATGCCACAATGAGTCCAAATGTGCTGAATTCTCATGATAGATCAACAGCAAGAGTATATGCTTAAACAAAGGTATTTGGTCCCAAAAACAATTTAAGAACTAGACTAAGAGTCTACAGCTATGCTAGCAGCTCTGAAAGGATGTACTTAGGCACAGCAGTACTTTGAGCTATAAGCTAACATGCCTAAAATGGTGATGCTAACATGCTGATGCTTAACAGGTATAATGTTTACCATGTTGACCATCTTAGTTTAGGGTGTTAGCATGCTAATTAGCACTAAACACAAAATACAGCAGAGGCTGGTGGGAATGTCATTCAATTTGCAGGTGTTTGGTAGTAAACCAAATTTTTTAGCTGATGGTAGTCCTAGATATAAAGTTAAGGGATCAGCAAAGTTATTACATCTCATAAATGAGGGGAACATATGAGTGCCAAATTGTGGCAACAAGTGGCTGATTGACCAAAACCTTTGCTTCTAAACTTAAAGAGAGTGGTAGACCAGGAAAGAGGAGAGACAGGGGGACCAGTTACCTCAAAGGAAGCGCTTGTGTGTCATCAAGCTTGCTGTCAGGCACCGTAACCACCTCGCAGTCTGATTGGCTCTCCTGCTGGGTGTATCCGTGTTGTTTTGTGGCTTCATCCAATTCCTCATAGCTATCTAGCTCCGGGGGCGTGGTGCTTGTACTGGGGAGTACGCCCACTTCCTGTACACTGACTCTGACTTCCTGTACGCTGGTGTCGCTGAGCGATGAGTTGTTCTGACCCGGCCAGTGGTCACTGACTACATGAGAGAATAGAAGATCTATAAGAGAAGTTGAAACTTCATCAGATGAAGCCACGCTTTGGAGCAACAATTACAATGCACCAACTACTTATGTAAGGAGCCCTTTAACTACATTTATAAAAGATATAGCGCCATAATTTGGGATATACACCTATTCACTTTCATATCTTGTTTAAGGGGCGTTGTTCAGTGCGTAAAATAATAACACTTTAATATTATACCTACCATAAAGGGTGGAATTGCGTCTCTCCTTGAGCAATAGTCTTTTAAACTGGCTATTGAAACTTAAACTTTGTTGCAATATCGCAGACATCTGGAGCAAGTAGTGGACTGCTGAGTGTGTGTGTGTGTGTGTGTTCTCGTGTGTGTGAGAGAGGGAAATATTGAATTACGTAAAAAGCAATGATTTCTCTCTCTCTCTCTCTCTCTCTCTCTCTCTCTCTCTCTCTTTCTCTCTTTCTCTCTTTCTCTCTCTCTCTCTCATTATTTATTTATTTATCTCCGCCGGTATCAGATCTATATCAGATTGCATTTTAATACCAGGTGTAAATGGGGCATTAGACCCCCACGAAGCTTAGATTATAACTCAAGCCCTGTTTGTCGCGGAGTGATACGGATCTGTGCAAAGGAATTCGACGTCATACCCGTTTTATACGCTCATTATATCACTGCTATGAACCAATCAGATTGCTTGATTTGAGAAAACCGTTTTATAGTTATTATTTGAAACTAGATCCTGGAGATGAATCGCTTAACTTAGCATCAGGACTGGAAAAGGGGGAAACAGCTACTCTGGTTCTCTGCAAAGTTCAAAAATATATCTACCAGCACCTCTAAAGCTTACTGATAGATGCACTGTATCTTGTTTGTTTGAACCATACACAAACAGTAAAAATGACATTCTTAAGTCTTGTTGTCACTGCCAGGCAACCATTAGAGACTACAGGAATTTATTGCGCCCTGCTGCTGCTCACCAATAAATAGTTCCAGCATTTAAGTCCCCATAAAACCATTGTCATTTTAATTTATTTATGTTAGCTTTGGAGGAGCTGTTAGAGGCAGATTTGTGATCATTGGACATAACCACGCTAGCTGGCTCCTTCTGCTTCCAGTCTTTATGCTAAGCTAAGCTAATCGCCTCCTGGCTCCATCCCCATGGTTGATGCCGAAAAATGAGACCTTCTTGCTGAGATCTTACTCTCAGTAAGAAGGTGAATAAGCATATTTCTAAAGATGTCACACTATTCCTTTAAATTCTGTACTCACAGCTTGCTAAGTCCTCCAGTTGGATTTTGTGTGTTTCAGGGGGATCACTCTGTGGTCTACACCAACCATTCCTACAGAGTGACATGGGCACGACCCCATAGACATAAGTCAGCATTAGCGGCACACCCACACCTGCAGGAACACAGAAGGGTATGAGAAATCAATTCATAATATATTTCTCACAATCATTTTTATAGAGTCTGTGCTAAAATATATTTAAATAACATCCAAAAGGTTAAGACTCAATTTGAGATTGTAGTTCAATAAAGTTGGGCGGTTGTGAAGTAAGATTGTTAATAAATGGTGAAAATCAAATGAGCAGAGGAGAATATATCCTGGCTTTTAGTCTCTAGTATGGGTCAGGCTCCAAAGATGCTGTCTTCTAGCCCAAACCAAGAAATGAAACTTAAATAAAGGAGCAGTGTGTAGGATTTAGTGGCATCGAGAGCTGAGGTTGCAGATTGCAACCACCTCAATACACCTCACATTCCCCTTCCGAAGCATTTAGGTGAACCTGCAACTGCCACGAAACTTGGGGAAAACGCGAAAGGTCCTCTCTAGAGCCAGTGTTAGTGTTTGTTTGTACGTTCTGAGCTACTAAAGAAACATGGTGTGTAACATGGCAGACTCTGTGGATAAAAAGGGCTCATTTGAAGGTATCAAACACACAACAATTTTCAATTATTTTCAATTATTTTCAGGTGATAACACACTATTGAAGACATACTTATAATTTTATTAAATTCCATTTCTGCCATATCCTGCCAATAGATCCCCCTAAATCTTTCACACTGGCCATGTAATACTTTTCTCACACTTGACAAGGCTCTTCCACAGAAGATATTACACAGCAGATAGTAGTGCTATTTAGTACTAGTAGTAATAATGCTAAATGTGCTTTTATGTTAATAGGTTTTAAGTTTCATCAAGACATGTTAAATTAGTGGAATGCTCCTTTAAACAGTTGGAGTATAATTTTACTGCAATACCCATAACAAGCACAAGGAGGAGGTCCTCCTTTTTCACTGTGGACAGCACAAAGAATAAAGCTGCTCAAACACACTGATCTATAAAACTTTACTTCATATTTATGTCATTTTGTTGTTCCAAAAATTGGTGGGACTGAAAGCTTATGTTTTATATCTTCTTTCATGAACCTTTTTCATTGCTTTTAAGTCCATTCTCTTAATAGTTGACAAATCAATCTAGCATTATTCATCCATGTAATGTTTTTATTTTTAATCTACTGAATACCTGTTTTTATACTGCTTGTTCGTTGCTGTTATTTCATTCCTTTGATTTTGTGCTTTGTGAGCTTCATATTTTTATCTAATTCATTGAAAGTTTGTGTTAAACCTCTATGATTTATGTTCACTGTGGTGCTGCTATGTATGCCCTCCTGTAAATGATTTTTTTTTTTTTTATCTCAGTGAGGCCACTTCCTGGTTAATTAAATATATATCAAGTAAATATACTTTTATTATGTTGAGAGGTGGGAAAACAGCTCTGCAGTGGACACTTGAAAAGTTAAGTTTGGTTTAGTTTTTATTATTTGTCTTCTCGGTTTTATTTTCTGATTTTGAAGTCATCAACTCATAATTTTGACAAAACAAAAAATAATAGATGTGTTCAATATGATGGATCACCTGTGTTAATATTAAGTCAAAATATAAATAAAGCAGTGCATAACTACTCTAGCAAAGTCAATTTTATTTCACAAGTTCGATTCGTCCCCACTCTCCTTCATAACCTTCAAAAAAATACTTTCAACAAGCCCCCAAAGTCGATGAGCAGCACCCTCCCTGCGCTGTCTGATTATGCAACCTGTGATTGAGATAGGAATTTGGGGACACAAAGCAGAGTGCCGACCAAACAAAGGGACATCATTAACACAGCGGGAACACTGGGACGCTATTGACTCAGCAACAGGGTGAAACCAGGGCAAGAGGATGAGCCTGCCAACCAAACAATTTGCAGGAAGAGAGGAGTGAACGCGAGAGGCTGTGTGTCTGTGTGAGTGAAAAAGAGAGAAACAACAAGACTGGGAGCTTTGACTGAAAAATGAGAAACTAACTAGCAATTGTAGCTTGGTGAGAGCACAAAGCAGAAGACATCTGATAAAACATATGGTAGAGAGAAAGGGAAGGCAAAGTGACAACAGAAATGCAACTGACGGGTTGTAGAGAGGGATGCAAGCAGGGTGGGGACACAGGGGTAGGAGGTGAGGGTGAAGAGTGCAGTGCTGATAAATGTGCTTGAGTGTGTGTGTGCTAAGGGAGGGCCCATCAGTGTGCGGTACGGTGATGGTTGTGACACTGCAGAGGGAAGCTGAGAGGCTGCGAAATCCTTAAGGATTTCTCTCACAGTTGTGAATGTTTCCTAAAGTAGGAAGCGCCATGAGTCATCAAAATGGTACTTTGCACTATATGTGTGTGTGGTAGCCTAATGAAATCAGCTGGTATGCCTGCATACATTGCATTCTCATGATTCATTAAAGGAATAGTTTGACATTTAGGGAATCCGCTCATTCACTTTCTTACCAAAAATATTGCTACCACTTTCATGTCTGTTCAGTAAATATGAAGCTCCTGGCAGCATGGTTAGCTTAGCTTACTACGAAGACTAGAAAGAAAGAGGGGGAAACAGCTAGCCTGACTCTGTCAAAAGGTAAAAAAAATTCACCTGCCAGTACCTCTAAAGCTCACTGATTAAAATGTTCTATCTTGTTTGTTTAATCTGTACAAACACAAAAGTGCAAAAATGTCACGTTGTGGTTTTACAAAGATAAAAAAAAGGTCATTAACACAGGGCTCTCAAGTTTTATCAAAAGTTTGGAGTGAGATAACATGTGTTAAAGGATGAGCCACTCAAATATTTGCAGCAGTGGCCCCTCGGCCCCAGCCAATTCACTCAAGTTTTTAGTAGAAGTTAGATTTTACCTGTTGTTCATAACTGACCCGAAAAAATAGAAAGTATGACAATAGGTGGATCTGATAAAAGACTATTAATATACAGTATCTGTATGTATGTAGCCTAACTGATGTAGTTCTACTAGCTGGACTTTGTATAAGATTTATATCAAAACATCCTATTTTTAAAACTCTTCATATGTTTTGTGTGTAAAAAAAATATATTTTTATTATTTTTAAAGTAACTAGTAAGTGAAGCTGTCCGATAAAGTAAAAAGTACAATATTTTTCTTTGAGATGTGGTGGAGTAGAAGTAGAAAGTGGCATGAAGAGAAAATACTCAAGTTCAGTACAAATACCTTTTGTACTTAAGTACAGTACTACTTTGTTAATGTCCACCACTGGGCTTAGCTCTGGCTACCTGAAACTAAGGAAAGGACCAGAGATGTTTTTCTATATTTTGGCTCTGGACGGAAAGCTATCATCCAACATGATGGTGAAAATGGCTGGCCTTGGGCCACAGTGCTCTAAGTGGGAGCCCCCAACTCCTGTCATCAAGGCATTAAAATGTGCAACAAACAACTACAACACAAAACACCATTCATAAACTGAAACATGAAGCCTAATCCCACACATAGCTTGGCATACATGCATAGGGCAAGTTCTGTCATCCTACTGTAGGCCTATGTGTACAGCACTGCTGTTCAGTGGGCTCGTTTGCCAAATTTCTTTTTAGTTTAGATACATTTGTATTATATGTATAATATAAGTGTGTATATATATTCATATATATATTTCTTATCTAACTCTTCGGCAACAAGTGTATTTCCCAAAATGTCACACTAATTCTTTAATTGTAGGTTTTGAGTTGTGTGTGTAGCGTGTGAAAAGAAGTGGGGATCTCTCTCTCTTCTTTCTTATTATTTTGGAAGGGATTATCCAAAGCTGGCGGCCAGTGTGCTGGTCAAACCCACATGGATCATCTTTATCTTTCATGGCTTTTTCCTTCACATGAATACTGCCCTAAAACAACAGCTAAATTATAATAATGTAAGGAAATATTTAAATTGGCATATTTAGCATATGAGGTACTTTGGTATCTGACCTAAACCTCTGTGTTTCAGGATATTGTGATAATTTCAACTACTTTCATTAAAAAAAATCTATTTCTATAACTAATTCCCTACTAATTTTACATAACAACCCCATTTTACAGTGTAATTACTCTTCTCAGTGTGCAGGACATAAGTTTGTCATGTTGTTGTTTGTTCCTTACCCACAGTGACAGCTGCTATGACCGGCGACACAAACACTGACATCATCACCCCACTTGCCACAGTCAAGTAGTGCTTACTTCCTGAGATATTGTTTTTCTTACAGCGACCATGGACCTGGAAGGTAATAAATAAAACATAAATTAGATAATGGAAATTGAATCTGTTCCTTGATGTTGTTGTTGTTGTTCTCCTTCTCTGCAACAACTTATTCCTGTCACTTATTCATGTCCACTAATACATGCATCCCAGCATGCATGAGGGGAAACAAAAAAAACCTGTGAGACCTGCACAAGCTATCACAGACCTCTAACACAAAGACAGACAGACAAATATATTCACACTTAATGAATATTAAGTGCACACTTAAGTTGACCCTAGGTGTGCCATTAGTTTCCAATTCCCCTGACCTGCATGGTTTCCATGATGACATGTTCAAGCTGATTTTACATCTTTTAATTACATGCAAAATTACATTCCTGGGGGAAGGTGTCGGTTGATTCAGTACAATTTTCAATTCAAATTAATTTGTTTACTGTTTAAACATTTTAGAGTGCTACATGAGAGCACTTTTTGGCTGTGTGCTGTCTTTGCTGACAAGAGCGCAAACTCAACCAGTCTCTCAAAAAGTAAGTAAATCTAATAAAACCAGTTATTTGACGTGACACAGGATTTACTTGCTGTTGTTTACCTTGCGGCCCATGTAGATTGGTATGCCCACAATGATCACTGGGATGGCGATACCTGCTATCAGGGAGATGACCACCGGTGCCCCGAGCAACATGCCCACCTGCCACAGAACCTTGCGGGTTTGAGACCATGGCTTCTTTCCCCAGAATGTGCATCCTGAGGGACTGAGAGGGGGACACAATGGTACATAATAAAACATAATAGCATTTTTAGCCACATGAGCGCTGTCCCAGTATGGGTGACAATGTCCTTCTGTAAGTCGGTTTTTCCACCTCTTTGGTCCAGACTGAAATAAATAAATATCACAAAGTGATATTTTGTACAGACACTCATGGTCCCCTGGGGATAAATCCTACTGACTTTGGTGATCTACTGATATTCCCTCTAGGGCCATCATCAGGAAGAATTTTTTGGCTTGACAAGGAATGGGTGGATTACTGTGAAATGTGCTACAGATAAGTCCCTAGAGGATGAATTCTCAAGACCTTGGTGATCCCCCTGACTTCTCATCTAGTGCCATCGTCAGGCCAAAATTTTAATTTGCCCAATACTTTGTATTAGGACAAAATATATATAGCAAGGTACAGGGTAACATGTACTGCTACGTTTGGGTCACTTGCAAACTGAAAGAAAGAAAGAGAATGACCTCTGTCTCTCTCTAGCAAAAGTCCACATGGATACATGGATCCATATGGATACATGATGACAGCTGGTAGGAAGACTGGCAGAGCCGTTGCTTAGACAAGCAAGGCCAGGAGATGGTTTCTCTCTCTCAGATCTAGGGAGAGAGACAGACTGGCACCTGTTTAGATTGTATTACATGTGAGCTGCTAATTACAACTTATCACTTTGCTGTTGCCATACTCCTCCACCGAGCTTCAATAAGTACTTAGGCTAAAGACATCCCGGGCTTCCTGAAACCTTCCTCATCACTTTGGAGTTGACTAGCTCACATTCATTTCCATCACACTAATGAAACTACTACATGAACCTGAACCTGATAAATTTCCCCTGCTAAACGTTAGCATTTAGCTCAAAGCACTGCTGTGCCTAAGAACAGTCTCATAGAACCGCTAGCCTGGCTACAGACTCCTAGTCTCTTTATCACCTCATTATAGGTTTTCTCCAAACTTCATTCTTGAAATATATACAAATGGTATGTGTACACCCACATAGACACACTCATAATAATCCCCTCCATTGCAGTGATCACAAAAGCATCATCATCCTGCAGGTCGTGCACCTTTCATGCAGCCTCATCCGACACTGACACAAACAAAAAAACATTTTGAAAGATTATTTTGTAAGAAATAAGAAACGTGAAATAAATAGGAACAGACAACGACATGAGAACATAAACTGTCTAACTGCCATCACCACATCATTACTGAAACTGAATGACCTTATCTGCATTTCTCATTTTAGCTTTACCCTCTCTCCCTCAGTCACAGTCATTTGCAGCTACCATTCACATACTCATTTATCTTACATGCTGCTGTTAGATAAATGGAGAAGCCAAGTTATTTAAGTCTGTTTATGAGGAGTAACTTCTCTGTCTTTAGATACGATGTTATGTACAATAAATGTTGCCTTAAAGTGCTTCTTCAATCTAGTATCAGCCTTTGGTGTTGGTGTAATTCTGCCAAGGAGAGCGGTAAAACACCAACAAACGCTGTTTGGTTTTAATGAAGCAGTAATTAACTTGTAGGAGCAGCAATGACAATATAAGCAACACAATTGCACCTTAGGGCTATGCTATTTCTCAAAGCATGCATTTGTAATGCAGCAGCAAATGTCACTTCAGGGTTTTAAACGCCTAAATGGGGGAATTATGGTGAGATACACAGGTTGTGCTCTGTTGCTCTTAACTGGCAGACTTGCAATGAGAAGCTAAAAGCTTTGCCCTTCTGCAATATGTTCACTGTAGTTTGTAGTGTGAAAGACAGACAAGGATAAGGGGAGAGAAAAGGGGAAGATGCCGGGGAGTGGGGGGGTATAAAAAGACAATGCGGCTCATGTAGACAAAAACTCTCTTTCTTATGGGATTAGAAGAGTCTCGTAAGTAATAACAAACAAATCTCAAGACATGTAAGTCGTTAAACACAATGCACAAATAAATATAGAGTGGTTTATATCTGTAACCTGGGATCTGTGTCTATGCCTTTAATTTACAATTCGTATATATCAACATTTGTCAGTCAACTTACCATTTTTCAGTGGAAATATATTTGTGAATCTCTGCGTTTGTTACACAAATAAAATGTCACATTAAATTCACAAATAAATGCAGAGCTATTTCTCTCTGAATCTGGATCTGTCTAGACTTGAATTTAGATCCAGATCCACAAATACACATTTATTTGTGCACTTTGTTTTACGGGTTACTTATCTTGACATTTGTTTGTGAATACTTATGAGACTGTTTTCATCCCATAATTTCTCATTTGACACATGCATCAACACATATGCATGCATCACGTAAGGGGAACCAAGACATGAAAATGATCAATACATGAAAAATTACCCTGTCATTCACTGTAATTATAAAGCGGCCCTTGGCCAGGATAAAAATTAAACTGTTACTTCAAATTTCACTAATCAGCTTCTAGCTTAGTTGCTTGGGTTACATATTCTGCTGTATAGAAATATGGAGGCAGATAGAGCTGATTAATTGATGACAAGTCAGCAGTGACTCCCTTCCAGAAGTGGGAAAATCAATGGAAGCTCAGACGAACGGATTAAAGCAACTCAGCCTCTCAACAATGACATACTGTCTGTGCCTTGCTGACTGGCCCCATTTTTATCTCTGACTTTAAAACGTACAGATGGAATAGAGGTGTGAACACAGGTGTACTCATTTTAGTGAAGCTACTTATTTGTAAGTATTTGTCCTTTAGGAAGAATTGAAGAAACTGTTCATCTTACATGTGCCAAGGTTATACTTGGTGCCACCAAGCATTTCCTCACATTAGCTGCTCTTTTTCTTGAGTTTTTTGTAATATTTTCACTGTATAGGTCCCAAACACCAAGATGTTTGATTATAGGGATGCAACTAACTGCAATTATTCCGTCTGTTATGTTTCTGATCTTCAAATAGCTTCTTTTGACCAACTAACAGCCCCAAACTGAAATACATTCAATTTAAAATCAACAGAAACAGCGTCACATTTAAGAAGATGAAACCAGTTAATGTTGAGCATTTTTGCTTGATAAATGACTTCATCGATTATTATATTTGGTGCTGATTAATTGTCAATCGACTAACCATTTCATTGCCTGTTTTCAAGCTAAATAAAATGGCATCGGTTAGTTAGGTGTGGGCATTTGGTTTGGTATGTTCATGTGTTCATGAGCTGAGTGTGACCGGAGTACCTGAGGTAGTGCACGTCGGTGATCTCCTGCATACACAGCCAGCAGAACTGACAGGCGCACACAGTGCAGTTCATACGGTTACAGCTGCCATCGTTGGTCTTCATGATGTAGGCACCACAGCGAGGGCACGCTTTGATCTCCTCTGCATCTTCAGCAACAAATTAAATGTGTAAGGGTCGGCCACACGTTCTGCAATATTTATTTAACACTATGTAAAATTCGAAAGGGATCCAGGAAAAACCAATCTGAAAAATCCACTGATTTCTGGCACCAAAGGTCTGGAATAAAGACAAAAAAGAAGGTAACAGTGGCTGCTGGTCTCACCTCCTCCAGGTTCTTCATTGAAGACGTACAACGTGGAGGCGTCGTTGCCACCCGAGGTGTGGCGGGCTCGCTGACGCCGGGCCTGGTCACACGTCTGGTTGGGATGCCACAGCTGCCGACAGTGGTAGCAGAACTCTGTGTCACATCCCTCACGGCCACAGCTCAACTTGGGACATTCTGCACAGCCGTAAGCTATCACTGCATAGCTGAGAAGAGAGAGAAACTGCAGATAAAAATTGCAGAATTGACATCGTTAATATATTAATTGATCCCTGAAGGGGAATATTTTGTTGTTAGGGATTGTTACTAAAGGACACTTTAGAAAGCATCACTGAGGTATAAGTCCAGGTGCTCTCCCTCCTCACTCTTCCACCCTGTTGCCATAACATGTTCAGCTGGGACTCACAGTGGCTGCAGTGTCAGTTTTGGTTGGCTGAAAAGCTCCAGTAAGCCTCTCATCTATTCCTCGATCTCCTGGTATTGTTCACCTGCTCAGCCCATTGAAGCACACTGAATTGTTCACTGTCGTCTTTGCTCACAACGGTACATTTGTTGGTTGTGCACCACAAAGAATCCCAATTCAAAGAGAGATAAAACTACCTGTTGGGCTGCTGTCCAGAGTTCAACACCTGAACCAGAAACGATTCCATCCTTTGATCTTGAGCATTCGTTATGATGATAACAAGGAGCTTGATGCCTGTGCACCTAATCTCGCTCCTCAGAGAGGACATTAACATACATTGAATGTTCAATAGATCAGGTGATGAATGATCAAATAAAGGTGAACAGCGATTTGAAGTATATGAAAAGCCCCTCAAGGCTTTTTCCTAGGTAGATAAATCAACAGGCCAAAGGCCACAAATACATAGGTTGATAATTAGACGGCTGCCTGGATCCCACTTTGGTGTCAGACAAGATTTAAAATGTGTCAGACACCCAATTCAAATACTTTTGGCTGAACGACAAAGCTAGCGTGGTCCTGCTCATGCATACAAACATTTCCAGGTATCAGTGAAAATATTTATCACACCAGCAATAATTTGATTATTTAGATCAACACCTTTCCACACTTTGTCATGCAAAGATGTTTAGAGGCTCTGACAAAACATACAGCAACAGCAGCAGCAGCGCCACAGGCTGCAGACGTCATAGAAATTAATCAGATTTTACTTGACAGGCAGCACTGCACTTTTATTTCAAGCCCTTGTAATAGATCATAGTTCACAGAAAACAAAACACAAACCAATGCATGAATTAAGCAGATGATAATGAGCCTTCAAAAGAGAGCACTCAAATGTTTTAATCACCAGACATCACCAGACCCCTAGACACCGTACAAAGCCCAGAATAGAAGCTGGGCCCAGAAAAGAGTCCTCTATGTCAGATGGTGCTGAGACTAACTGAGTCTGAGACTTCTGTTTATGTACACGTTAATTTTTATTTCACACTTGCTTTGGCAATGTAAACGTCTGTTTCCTATGCCAATTAAAGCCCCATTGAATTGAATCGAAGATAGATCAAAGTTTTACCAAAGCCCAGTCTGAAATGGTTTTCCACAAAAAACGTTCAAGTTAAACACAATCTACTCATTCTTCCTCATTGAAAAATCCCGAATCTATGATCAAAAGTTAAACTGCTATCACAAGACGTCTCCTATGTCAAGTCCATTCTCAGCGTATACTGTATGTACTAGGGGTGTCAAGCTTCCCCATAACATTTGTGTAAGTTGCTTATTGGAGCATGATTGGCTTCCAGACTAGTTGTTGAATTAAAAGTGAGCTCCAAGAAACTTTCCCCCTTCAGCTGCAGATGAAGGTGAAAACAACCTTCTACTGTCAAACATTTTTGAGTTAAGGGGGGCTTTCCTGTTTCCTGTGGAGTTTTTGACCACCAGTTGCACCATGGAGCAATGTTTTAATGAGCATGTGCCTATTTTGTTGTTGCCTATAAGTTAGCAGTGCTACAGCAAAAGGTGGGAAAGAAAAAGATTTTTAGCAAATTTAGATATTTCAAACTGACAAAATATCAAAGGCTATGTGGTATAACTGATATACGTTTGACTGAAGTTTAAGTAAAAATGTTGTATATTGTTATTCAGATTAATCTGATTTGCAGGCTACATGGCTAACATCATGTTGCTCTATGCTCAGAAAAAAACACACACACTTTAATATATAAAAACATCCTTCCTCACACATCAAATTAAAGTTATGTTGGAGAAAGGTGCTGCTATTTGACATCAACATAGGCATTGAACAATTTCAGCATGAAATGATTACTGCAGATACTGTCTTTGTGCGCTGAAAGATCCCTCGCAGCGTCTCAGTTGAAACCACCTACAGTACAATCACATATGCAGCAACGACATGACAAATTGTGCACATAAGTGTGTGAATATACACACAGAGCAACACACTGTCGGCATAATCTCCAGCTAAGCTTCTGTCACTAAGACCTCGAGGAATGTCTGTATGTTGGGAACATAGGAATAAGCACAGTTCACATAATGGTCAAGACATCAAAGGCTCATACTGTATATGTATATTTGCGAGCTATTAGCCCTACAAAAACACCACTGAACTCCACTTTTAAATGTTGTTTTATTACGTGAAACGCAATATTCTACAGCTTTGTTGTAGCTACCTTAGAAATCCGATCTCTTGTTTCCCTCTGTTATATTTAATTCACCACAGCATCAGACAGATTGATGTATTGATTTTTGCTCCACTCATTCATCATGACCGGGCTGTGAGCGCTGACAGTCAGGGAGACAGACAGTCTACGGCTGAGTCCTGAACCCTGGTGCACGCGTGCTTTTTGACCACAGATATTCACTGAACACCCACACACGGCATGTACACACTCATACTCACACACTCACATTCTGATTTCCCATCAGTAGCCCTATCCTGTTACCCGTCCATGAACATTAAGGTGATAAAGCAATGGACCAGCATCTGTACGTGCTGTAAACAAAAGCAGAGAAAATGTGTTAACTCAGATCATGTCTTGTGGTTGCATTGCACTGTGGTCTATTGAGGCTGCTGTCGGTGGGAAAAAAAACATATCTCTGTATTTCTCCCTGCATGATTTCTGATGATGTCTTCGAACGACTCTGCAATGAAATAACAGTAGCTGTGCTTTAAACATAATACAGTAAATTGGTCCCAGAAATGTCAGGCGCACCACCAATAACTATTTTAAAGTGTTAATGTAGTAAACTTATTTAAAGGCGAATTCTTCCTTTAACTCCCTATGCAATTTGTATTTGTTGTAACTGTACGTAGTCCCACATTTAGATATATTCTTGAAGAGTCGTAGTTATCAAAAGAAAGAGGCTTGCTTCATCATTCGCAACCGGTCTGTTTGGTTTCAGGATCTGCAAAATGTTTTGGTTGCATCAACATTTTATCAGCCTTGGGATGCGTGTAAAGCTCAAAGTGACTTTCTGTCAGTTCATCTTTTCAAAGCTAAGTCAATCATTCTGACACTGAAAAAACTGCCTCACTCTTGTGTTTACAACATAAAGCCAGTCGTGGTGGTGGGATGACAGGGGTTTGACAAGAGCTGCCATATTGTAAGGTTGAATTAGGGCTTTCCCAGTACAGTGAATTGCAACTGTGTGACACAAGATGTCAGTAAAAAGGTACTTTTTTCTACAAATTTTGACAATTTAGAGAAGCCATTGTTTCCATTATTAAAGTCGTATCCCCTCCCAGATTAAAGTACCTTTATACCTGTCGTATCTGTCTATCTTTTTTTTTTATGCATGACAAATTAACAGTTTTCTAGTGTAATTATATACAGAACTGTTCTAGGGGGAAAAAGTATGTAGGAAAAACTTTTTCCATTATGTGTGGGTCTGATTCTCACCTGCAGTCAGGCGCAGGGCACCAGCGCGTATCTGGATCAGCAGCCAGGAAACGCCTCAACTGGTACTCCTCAAACCGCTCCAGCAGCGCCCGGTCATCCAGGATGGCACGAACATCCAGGGGCGCCAGTGTTTCAGGGCACTGCGGGCACGCGATTCCCACCCGGCTCTCTGATATCTCAATGCGCAGGTACTGGCGGAGGCAGTCAGAGCATGTTCGGTGGGAGCAGGAGGTCAGTCGTGGGAAGTGGCAACGCGGTTGACTGAGCAGGCACAGTGGGCACTCCTCCAGGTGTTCATCCAAGAGCTGCTCCTGGCTGGAAGAGGAGAGGGACAGGACACCGGTGGAGCCGCTGCTGGCCCCGCCCACGCACTCAGCTGCGGCAGCACCGTCCTCGCCTCCCTCAGCCGCTGCTGGCGGACCTCCTCCTTCTCCTCTTTCTCCTCCAGAAACTCTTGATTCTCCAGCTTCTTCTGCTGTGAGGTCCTGTGAATAAATACAGAGGTGCTGATTTACCAAATCCTATCAGGGTGAAACTGTGAGACTAGCGAGGATATTCTGCTGCTGTTCACAAAAAAATGCTTTATTTTAGGAAATTAATCAAAGCAAATGGAAAATCCTAACATATCTAGTGAAAAGCAGTATAGGTGACTGTGTATGTAGGTGGATATTGGTGTACTTTGTTTCTTGGCAACATAATTTCCCAATATTAGCAATTAATTAAATAAACACTCTAATGCATTTGGGCTATAACAGTATGACAGTGGGAGGAAGCAACCCGAAGCTAATACATCCAGAGTTAATGATCTACAGCCTCTCATCGGGTTGTATTTTCTTACAGAACAATTTGTGAGACATTTTGATCTAAAATGTTTAAATCTAACTTCTAAAATAAATACAGTTTTACAGCAGCCCAGAAATATTTTCTGTTTTCGCCTTCTGACTATACTTATGGAGGGATAACGAACTAGTCATGAGCATATACTGTACATTAGCACTTAAAAACATCTCTGTACTATCATGTAAACTCTGTTTTAACATAACTGACCATCAGTTGTTTTTAACAGGTGACAGGTGTCAAGAAACAGGTTTTCCAGAAACCAGAAAATATACAGTACAGTAAGAAAGAATAATTAATACATTTTATAAACATTTATAAATACCCGACACATCAGTACAGTTTCAGACTTTATAAAACTAGAGCTCAAACTGGAACATATAAAAACCACGCTTTTATAAAAACTGCTTAACTTCAATTCACCAAGTCTACCTGAGGCCTAAACAAATCTTGGAGAAATAATACTATGGGATCACTTCCTCGCTTTCACTCACTCCCAGATAACAGTGACCGCACTGGAAGCCTCAGTCTCACCTGCTCGGGATGCTCGCTCGGGGTCAGGGTGATGGCCACCTCCTCTTTGGGCCAGGCCTCCACAGGCCTCTCGGGCCTCGGCTCCGATTTGGGCTTCCTGCTGAAGAAGTTTAGGAAGCTCAGTGGCCCCGTCTGCTGCTTGGGTCTCTTCATGGTCTAGGACTAGAGCGGGAGCAGCAGCTGAGGAGGGCAGGCCAACGACCATGAGCAGGAGGCAAAAGCGTGTGTGTGTGTGTGTGTTTATGTGTGTGAGAGAGAGAGCGTGTGTGTGTGTGTGTTTGAGTTTGTGCGTGGGTGGGTGGGTGAGCACAGCGAGCAGCTCTCACGGCTCAGAGTCTTGGAGCTGGGCAGCTGCTTTGCTGTACGTGGGAGGAAGAGTGGGAGAGATGGAGAGGTAGACGAGGAGGAGGAGGTAATCCCTGCCCAAGGGGAGCATCACTTATTTGGAGCCTTTCCGAGGCCTGGTCATGTGATTTACTTTGTCTGTCTTCGGACTTCTTTCTCTCCTCCTCTTCCTCCTCCGCTGCAGTTTCCTCAGTCTGAGCTAGTCCTGAGGTGGCTGACTGTCCATTATCGTTTCAGGCCTCCTCTTCAGCCCCTTACCCTGGAAACAAAGATCACAAACAGTGAATCAGAAATGGTATGTGGATTCAACAAGTCCCTACATGAAAAGTGGAGCTACTAAATGCACCAGATACTAGGCAATAATTCAATATACTGTAATTATCAAGTGGAATGGCATTGTTTGTATTGTTTTATAGTTGCACAGTTTTTTTGTCCAAATGATTCCAAGAAAAATGTAAATTTGATATTCAAATTTGTTATTGAAGCTTTTGTTTAAAGGGATAGTAAGTGATTTTAATCCAGTGCACTTTTTATTAAATTCAGCGAGTATTTCCCTAATGGTTAGCTAGCTCTCTGTTTTGTGTGTGCTCTGAAAAAAACTTGTTTTCCTACACAGCCCTGGCTCTGAAAATAGAAAACAAAACGAAAGCAGCGTGGACCTTGCTACACAACACTGTTTCAGCCAATCAGTAACAGTTAGTTCTTGTGCACAGCAGTGATGGGGGGTGGGGGGCAGTGGGAGAGAGAGTTCTATACACCAAACGTGCTGGAGGCACTGTGAAGAAGGGGATATGGCTGAGAAAAAGTAAAAAAGAAAAAGGTCTGCAGAGTTTAAACTAGCCTACCACAACAGCATGACAGCAATGCTTCAGCATCTGAGCAGAGAGCATCCAGTTTATGCATCAAGTCCACGGAGCGGACACACAGCAAGGTAACGGTAATGTTAACTTTAGCATTTAAAGTAAATCATGATTGCTAGTTGAGATGAAGCAAAGGTTAGGCACAATTCTTAGTTGTAAATGTATAACAATATACATATAATATTGTTCCCCGAATGGTTACTCCGTGGATTGTAACGTTACAGTGAATTATATGCCTGATCCCAGTCTCGGGGACTGCCAAAGTATATCTTATCCAATTACCTGATGAATTGATAAAACAATCTGTAGAATACTCGATTACTACAATTATTGATAGCTGCATCCCTAATGACCATGCAAGGCCTTAGGCATTGCAACGCCTGAGAAACCTCAGAGATTTGAAATTTATAGAGCACTGAAAGCAGGGGTGTTTTGGCAGTTGAGATCAAATATCAATCAGTTCTGCAGAATCATTTACTTTCCCTTGAATGTAATGCATTACAGTAGAACCCAATTTATGTGCCATATCTTCAATTTAAAACCATATCTTATATATAATTACACATACATTTTCGAGATGTGTTTCTATATTAGTAAGAATATTTGAGACATTTGGAATTGGATATTAATTTCTTCTTGGGATATTGATGACCCAAAAATATTGACTGACCTTCATAAAGATCATTCATATATAGCAGTAGCAAAGAAATTCACACTTGGGTCACAACTGGTATTATGAAGGGCTGCAAGGTTGTTTTAAGGGATCACAAGCCAAAAGGTTGGGAGCAGATTATCGAAATCATATCATAAATCTTAAAAAAAATATGAACAATGATAACTGCACTCTTGTTCTCTTTTGAACTTTAATTTTCTTGTGAACATTGTTGATGTGGAAAACCCTCTCTGTGAACCCCATGTACAGCGTCAGGGAAAAATGTGATGAATCAATTCTTTAGACGTGGCCACAGAGAGAAAGATCATGGTTCTCTCCCGACATGCAGTCTCCCTCTCCTTAAATACACTCAAGTACAAAGACACAACAGCAAACGGTAAACTGCAAAACAAATGGCAAATCACATGTGTAGTATTAGCATATACTCAATGACTCTTCCTGAGCTAACAAAAGGAAATGCAAATGTATATAGCACGAAGATGTCCTCATACCACCATAGTCTCATCCATTGATCTGTGTTAAAATCTCAACTACAAGCTCGCAGGCGTTTATTGTAGACGAGGACCCTTTGATTGGTAATCACTGTTTAGCCAAAATCACTGTAACCAAGACTTATTTCTATATAAAGTAAAATATAATATATACTATTATATAAGTATATATAATATATATAAGTCCTAAGGATCTGCAACCTAAAATTTATTTCTCAAAACATGAATATAAATGTTAACTATGACAGTTTTCCCTCAGGCTGCTAATTCAGACTCTTGTTATTCAGAATAACAGCAAACAGACAAAAAAACATGGTTCAATCTGTGCTATGGTGTTTCAATGGTCATATTAGTAAAGCGTTAATATTTAATTACTGCAAAACTACTCCACATAAATACAAAATATGTTATGCATTAGGCTAAATAGCATTGCTCGGTCTCTCACATTTACTCAAAACCTGAGCAGACACAATTCCAGGAAAAATCTGACTTTCAATAATATCACATAAATAAATAAAACAACTACAAAAAAAGCTTTGCCATTTTACTCGTGCATTTCTGTTTAAAATCCCCCAAGAGTCACTTGTACAAACTGAAATAACACTTAGGGGTTCGGATCTCCGCAACCCAGCCCGCCCGTCATACAGCCTCAGACGTGAGCAATAAGGTCACAGGCATGAGGCACAAACAACAGATGCATGAGAGAGTTGTAACTGGTTTGACAGAACGGACTGGGGGAGATGGAGGGCGAGGCAGTGATGGACAGCACAGACAACTCATTCTGTTGCCATTAGGCAGCAGCGAGCTTTCGTAATCAGGCGCAAAGAGCGAAGAGAGCATGAGGTGATTCATGCAACCAAAAAGACCAATTAAAATATGTCTCCATACTGACACCACGTCAAATCGGACCATGGAACACGGAAATAAATTATGATTATGTTAAAAGAACTGTTTCCTGTTCTCTAATTCTGTAATAAAAGAAAAAGGCAGATCTATGATCTTTCATCGTGATTCACTTTTTTTTATATCAAAACAACTGCAATGGCCAGAGGCAGGGTATGGCTACAGGAGCTATGTGCTTCATTCTTTTTAACAGGGATACACAAAGATTCTGGATTTATGTAATACTGCAGTGCCTAACCTGCTTTCTTGCATAGATACTGAGAGTTAGAGCCGTATTTATATTCTAGTCCTGTGGATATGTTAAAATCGACATGAATAACAGGCTCTTCTTGCAGCAGCACATCGTTATATATGGTAATTTCAGAGTAAAGAGAAGACATTCTTTGCCCCTTGAAAAGTTGGCACCATAAACGGGTGATTACTGTTGATATTTTAGATGCAAGATATGTTTTTCCACTGCAGCTCTGCTGGAAGTACTGTATCTCTGTATTTAGCTGAGATACAAGTTGGCCAAAACAAATCAAAATAAAAAAGGCTACTGAAATGCAAGGCACATGCAAGTTTCTGTCTAAAGTTAATGTATTTTATGCTGGAATTATAAGCAAAATTTAAAGATCCTCTTAGAAAGGCTCTTCTAGGAAATCTCTTTAAAAATGTACAAACCAAATAATATAAATAAGTTAAGAGATGAAACATTAAAAGGCCAGATAACATACAAATATCATCAGAGGTGAAACAAAGACTCCTAATTAATGAGAACTAAAATAACACGCAAGTGATTTGCAAAGCCAAAAAAATCTATAAGGTCAATGCTGGCAGTGCAAAGATGACGTGATCAAATTGGTTTCGGTTTTCTTCCAGAAAACTAGAAGAATATAAACTGGACAGATGAGAGTTGTTTGTAAACTTTCTGTTTCATGTAGGTAGACAACACAGAGGATAAAATGACAACAGTATCCACAACTCTTACAAAATGTTTATTGCTCTAAGAAATTAATTTCAGTTGCAAATGCACTTTTAGCTGTCCTTCAATAAAGTCCTTTTAATCTCTCTCAACCAAATCTTCACTTGTAAAAATGCAGTGCACAATGAGCTTCAGGATTTTGGTGTTGTTTTTCCCGCTTAAAGGTACCTTCACCAAAACCTGACCGTCAGTTACAAGCATTTGAAGTTCAGTGGCATTTAATAATCTTATTGTTATTCTCCTGCAACTTGTATATTTTGTCAATTCATATAATTTCGTTCCTGATTCCGAATCTGAATTGTCCACTGGCACCCTTTTTATTCTCCCAACATTTAGTAGGTGAAAACTGATCTCCAGTAGTGACAATAATTTCAGACTCAAATCTCTTGTGGAAACCTTTGTTTACAGACATAGAAAAGCAGTGTAGGCATTCTTTGTTGAATAAAGTTATCCCCAGTAACAAAGAACTTAGTGTCCCCAGCAACAATTTGTAAGTAACTGTGTTGTGTTCGAATTACCCAGATGATGAACACATCAATGTGCGGCTGTATATTAATAGAAATGATTTTACACATATGAAGACATCACATTAATAAAGAGCTGAACTTGCATACTATAATAACTATAATGTACAGTGTCTATGGCACACACACTGATACATGGGGGGAACGACACTGGCTCTAGCCAGAGCTTATCTCTCCACACTAAGAAGAAAGGTAGCCATGTACTAGACAACACAATTCACTGTGAGGGAAAGTTTCAGTACAATCAGAACTGACCTTGGGCCGATACAGAGAAATACTTTTCAGTCTAGTTTTGGACAAATTATTGTCCCATGTGTTCTGGCAAGTCAATCTGAGCTGGACAAAACACTTTCAGATACTTGGGCGAACTTAAGTTTTTCTTTTCTTTTTCTCTTCAACATCTTCCAAATCCTCCTTACGGATAGTGTTCTTTCCCTCCAATCACACTGTTCACAATCTGTGCAGAGAATCCTTGCATTGTTATAGATCATCATCATCTTGAATCACTTCATCCATCCATCCATCCAAAACATCAGTCATCACAAACACATGTTTGTGGGCAGAAGGTTTCTTGTTCAGTTTGTCATTGTAGCCACCAAATATTGGGAAAATGTGTATAAAATGATACACAACAGGATATTAGATATATTTCTGTTGGTAATATCCCAAGTAATGGTGCAGCAGCCACACATTTGCTTTGATTTTAAATACTGTTACACAGATTTAGAATAGTTTAGCTTCAATTAAATGTCAGAACAAGCATACGAACAAACTGTATATGTGTGATGTTGACATATGACCTCGGGAAAACTTGCGTTACCCTGGGTTAAATTGTCAGCTGCATTCAATATTTCAAAAGGAAGGAAGAGAAATAAAGAAACGGTCATTTAATTGCTGAACAAAGTCCAACTACAGTGAGATACAATGTTACCAACGTCCTTCACACTCACAAGTCCAAAAACATTGTGGTGTCAATCTCTGGTTATTGATTTAAACCCAAGAATCTTGTGCTAAAAAAAGCATCCAGGCTAATAGCTGAGCTAATAATGAAACATGCTCTTATTTCAAATGTGTGATGTGTTAAACAAACTTTATGACCTCACCTCTCTCTAAATACATTCAACAATGAATGAGGCAAAAAAAAAAAGGGTGAACAGAAGAGTCCTGCGCTCTGTCATCACCCAGAAAGCCGAAGGGACAACATAGTTAACAACACGAGGGATGCACACAGATGCTGCTCGGAAAGACAGAGTACAGATTCAGTTTTCATCTTAATGGTTTTCTTTTCTCTTGAATGTGTGTGTGTGTGTGTGTGTGTGTGTGTGTGTACAGAATACCGTAAAATACTCCTAAGGCCAAAGACACACTTAACGATTTGAACTCCCCTCTTAACACTATAGGATGCTGGCGTTCCCTTGATGTTTCATACTTCACTCACTTTCTAGAGAACTCTTGGTCGCGGACAATGAAAAATCCGGTAACACAGACTGTGCAAGAATTCGAATTCTTAAGGTGTATCAGGGGATTACAGAGAATTAAAGGACCAATATAAAATCTGTCCTAGAACTTTCTTTTTTCTGTGCCACAGCACACTCATTCTGGCTGCAGAAATTCTAACCTAAATATCAGATTTAATGACTTTGAATAACTGTGATGAAACTGTTCATCAAGTTTATGTGTCATGTTTGTGCAGAGGTGTATGAGTAAAACTGCAAATTGAATCTCAACCTGCTGCTTCATGTTTGGGAAACACATAATCCTTCTGAGAGTAAAGTAGCCACACCAGGGTAAAGTAATAATAATAATAATCCTTATTTGTAGAGCACTTTTCAAAAACAAGTTACAAAGTGCTTTAACAAGTGTAAAGAATAATACAAAAAAAAGATAAGAGCATGAAAATTTAATATAAAATTAGTAAAATACAATAAAATAAAAGGGATAAAATAAAGTCAAATAAGATCGGGAAAAGCTCTCCTATAAAAGTATGTTTTAAGAAGGGACTTAAAAGAGTTCACTGACTCAGCCGACCTGATTTCCTCGGGCAGGCTGTTCCAGAGCCTCGGGGCCCTGACAGCAAACGCTCTGTCCCCTTTAGAGGGTAGAAATCAATCACTCAATCAGTCGGGTCCCATTGGAATTAACCTATCAGTGGGCTGATATTTTCAGAAGAAAAATAACCCACTCTAGTCCTGAAAGAGAAATCCTCTGTAGAGTACTGTCTCTGCATTTTTCCAGATAGGGGGTTATAATTTATAACAGACTAATGTGTTATAACACACACTTATTCAGCCAATTTCTTCTTAACTCGGCCACTGAATTTATAATGTTATAATAATTGATAGATGTTGTGGAGTAGATTCCATTATGAAGTCTATCGTTCACAATGAAAGGAACTATAAATCATGCGTGTCCCAGCATTATGAGGGTAGTGGAGAGAAAATGGTCTGCAGTGGGGGATTTCCACCATCTAGCTTGAGAGGACTTTAACAAGATGGTCACCTTGTGACCAGCTCAAGCACCTTTCAACTCAATGACACCTATTGCATGTACTTTTACTGTAGCTATACCAATACACAAGAACAAGAGCCACTCAGTCTTAATTCAAAGCAGCAAACCCTCATTTTTAATTTATCTCCGGGAGGCACAAGAAAACGGATCCCTCGGCCAACAGCATCATCGGACATCGTTACATAATGTACAAAGGCTTTGGCTGTAGTCTTGTTTTCTTACCTACTGACATGATTCAGCATGCTGATTCACACCAATTTCAACTTGACAACAGAAGCGGCACGTACTCATTTCCCCCCAAAAATATAGTACAGGTAGTCAAAAGTTTGTGCGTTAAAGTTTTAAAGGGGCATCCACCTATTTTTACCCATAAATAAAAGTTTAACCCGGATCATGTAGGCAGGGTCATCTCGGCTCAATGTGTGTTACAAACTGGAGGCATGGAGTTCAAAAGGCAGGGGCATTTACCAGGCAGGGAAGGTACAAATAAATGATTATTGGTTGCATTGTGGGAAATGTAGGATCCAGTGTTTTTGCAGTTTGACCCACACTAGGGGCACAAATCCTCAGGATATCTCGGCCTCTGTTGCTCCAATTTTGACCACTCTTTTTCTTTTAATCTGTCCGCTAACTTTATGGAAGTGCAAATCTTACACACTGGAGCACCCCTTTATGATACCCATCTATGATACTGAAGGCACCATTCACAATAAAGCAGTTTGTAAGGATTTTTTTTACCCTAAAGGTAAAGATATATAAGGGGGTGATGAGCTATTACTGTGACATATGACCTGTACAGATGGTTGGCTTTGAATACCATATTAAATCTTCAATCTAACCTCTTTACATTGGCAGACCAAGCCTTTACTGCATTCCTAAAATCTGGACAAAATGTTCGGTAAGTGATATATGCACGTGCAAGTTATTCTTGATATAAAACAGCCTTTCTGGTTTCATAAATAAAAAATATATGGACGCCTGTAGGTTAGAACCAATAGCGTGGCACTATGCCCCTTGATGACAGATGCATCGACAATGACAGATGGGATTATTACACAACCAGCAACTGCCCCAGGCATTCCTACTCCTTTGAAATGCCAAACAGGGAAGAAAGAGGACACCTTTTTTCTGGATTTTGTCCTTTGCATGAACCATCTTATCGCCTCAGCTTTGCGGCGTTTTCGGGGACACTTGTTAAGAAGCTGTTGCTCTGCAGTGACCGAAAAGAAGAAGAAGAAGGTCACTTTTCAGTTTGATGTTGAGTTCTGCCTTCGCGGATGGAAACCTGATGATGCGCCCTATTAAATATCTGTTCACTGGACACAAGCCCACATCAGCAATGCGGGTTTCAGAGGCATGAGAGTGACCTCAGTCTGCCCACACACACTCCTGCACTCCGTGGCATCCCTGATAACAATCTTCTGTCTCTGCACCATGTGGTGCTCAACATTGAGTCTACTGACCTCCGGCAGCCTGTTGGCTACTTTAACCACAATATAAGGGATTAGGTTATACTTAATATCAAATTATAGTAGCCTCTATTGGTGTGAAATGTCATAACAGCACTGTATGTATTTTTAGTGTAGTATTATTACTCACGGATCCGTATGTTTTAACTCTGCAGATTAAATAAGAGAAGTGTTATTTATCCAAATAAAGGGCCGGCCTGTATATTGGGGATACAATTGTGAATTAAAGGTGTTGTAAAAGCGAGCGTATCATAGGTAGTTTTGCATAAGCTCAACATTTATTAAAAATATATATTTTCATACTTCAGTGTTTAATCATTTACAGAGATGTAACCTATGTCCAGGGCATCAGGAGCCAGATGCTATTGCAGGGAGTGGCATGGTGAATAGGCTACGTATTCGCATTCACCTTCACCTCCAGATATCCCTCATAGACACGAGTGATAACGAAAATAAAGCCGTCTGCAAGCGCGTTAGGAAGTCTGCTGATAAAACACACAATTATTTCTATTACGTAAACGGTATCTTACCTCTCTGTGCGGCGCCTTCTCTTTGCAGCGTAGAATCAAGAATTGGCTCCTCCCCCCCGAGGACCAAACAGTAGCACAGAAATCACCCTCGTCTCCTCCTCCCTACTGCTGCACACAAAACATTTTTGACCGTCAGAGTGGCAGAGAGGCTGGGTTATGATGGCCGTGTCCGGTCCGGTAGCAACAGGAGAGAGCCGGGTAGAGGAGATGGCTTGACCCGGTACAGCAGCAGATTGATGGCTGATGGTTTTGCTGTGCGGCGGCCTGAGGGGAGGCACACTGCAGTGACATGAGCCAATGGGATGACGCAGAATCCCAGGATCTCCTATTCATAAATGCCAAATCCCATACAAAAAACAGAGTTTCTCACGTTTTCAGCGCCAAATGTACACACAAATGTACACACAACTCATTTTATATTTCATCCCAATCAACCAAACATTTGGCAGGATTGATCATGATCATTTGAAATTAAGAGGTAGTCCACACCTGACCTGGTCCAAATTCTGTGTAAAATAAAAGGTAGTTTACTCCTCATGGATCTCCTGAAGCACCATGGCTCCAGTTGTAAAAAACAAACAAAAAAACTGCACAGTTTAGATAAAAATAACGTACAATCACATTTAAGGTGTGAAATCTATATTATGTGGAACTGCAGGAGGATAACCTATACTGAGTGGGTCAGTGTTACTGGACTCTAAGTGTAAATGGAGTTTGTCATGTTTTATATTGTCCCCATAATGTAATGCATAGTGTAGTGTTAAGTATATAACTAGCAAAATATTCTAATGTGTGGGCAGATTCATTTGTAAAATGCAGATAATGCCCTAAAATGTCACAAGTCATAAGCATTTGCCCAATTTCTCACATTTGGCTACAGTTTACAAATTTTTGCATTTCCTACAATGTCACATTGTTGGCTACTACATTGTATCTTCATCAGTCTGGATTCTCTGTTGAGCTCGGTGCTTATACTTTAGGTTTTCAAATGGCATTGGCATTGTGGAAGTGGATGATTTCTTTATTTTGCCATATAAAAACTGTGATTATCTGGGGATGTTCTCACAGTAGACTACTGTCTATTGGTTTGACGTGGGCCTATTGGGGTAGTCAGTCCATTGGATGAGTGTATTGTATTTTGGTAGGACTGCCAAGTTTTCTGTTAACAGTCATAGAGCTGTAAAATCATTCAGTTAAGATTAGCATATTATGGATATTTCTGATACTATGTGCGTAAGAACGACAACTACCATGATTCAGTGAGGTACAGCAACCGGAAATTTATTTCGGAAGCGGAAAACACCTCACTAAATGGAAGAGCGATGTCTGCAGAGTGGAATCAAGATGCATTCCGCCAGCAACAATAACACGTCCGGTACGCGGCCCGGGCCTTCACAATAAAACAAAGAATTGAAACTTTTAAAAATGGTTTCAAAATCATTTAATTTTGAAATAAATAGTCATGCCAATTAAATAAAAGCTCGGATGACTAATAGCGATCAAACAACAAAAAAGCTTCTTCCCGTTTGCAGCTAGCCTCATTAACAAAGCCCATGTTCCCCACTGACACTCCCCCCTTGCAAATAATACAAATGTGTCTGCACATGTAAATAATATTTCATTTCATATCATGCACAAACCTGGCACATTGCACATATTTGTAGTTAATTGGTAATCTTTGTTGTTGTACATTTTTATACGGTCAATTTATATATTTATGTACACAATACTCTCACCTTACTCTTACCAAAGAAAATTCCTTGTATGTGTAAAACCTTACTTGGCATAAAGCTTCTTCTGATTCTGAACAAAATGTAATTGGCCTAAGTAAATGGCCTAATGAATGTACCACAACTTAAATTAAATACTATGAAACTTTAAAATTGAAATGGTCTGCCTGAGCAGTAGTCACAAACAGCACAAGATGGCATTAAAGTGGGAACAAAAAGTTATAAAAAGGAAGAAACTCTGAAATCCCAAAGCTGACAGAATTGGTACATTGTCATGTCACGTTGTTCCATCTGAAATATGTGAGTGTGAAAATAAACAAAAACAGGCTGTGCTCTTATGTATCACAGTGGTTGCAAGGCCAAGGCCATGCTTTGCCAAAGTTGTAGAATTTAGTAGGGAGGGGACATGTCCCTCCCAATATCCAGTGACTACTGTATTGTCCCCAGCAATAAAATTGATCAATATAACCACTGTTGTCCATCAGCTCTAGTCAACACAAACGGTTAACAGCTCTTGTTCTCTACTGAGTCCACTGTGTTTTTTAAGTTTTGAAAGATTAAGTCCTCCCCCTCATATGCCTCACAGTGGTTTGGTCTACTGACGACCTTTTTCAGAAACCTCATCACTTTATTTCTAAAGATCTCCTGTTTAAAAAAAAATAATAATAATAATGTAACAATTATAGGCCTATATTATTTCAGAGTTTAGTAAATGCCCCTCAAATCAGTTCAAGGGGCAAACCCCTCACATACATATTCATTGTATGCCACATCCTCTACAGATTCTCATTCCTATCCAGGAGGCGAACAACAGTTAATGTGTGTTTTCATCCAGTGTCAGATTATATAATTTCTTTCTAAACACAAATGTGGTGTTAAAACTGGAAAACAGTCTGTTCATGAAAGGACAGTAGTTAAATGAGATTGATTAAATGAATATGTCAAGTATGATATTGAATTCCACCATATCAATATTTATTCAGTAATAAATATCATTTCTTAAGCCCAGTTACTTCTTAACCTCATTTCATACAAGGTCGGTTAAGTGGTGAATTAGATGCCTACTTATAAAGTGGTAGCACCAAAAATGGACGCATTAACAATTTCTGATTACATTTTCTGCCGTTTAAATTTACCGAGTAAACAGGATGTTTTGTGTTACTTGTGTCCCATTAGTGATTAGCGATGTCGCTTTTATTCTGAAGGATTCAGGCCGGAAGCTTTGTTGTTGTTGTTGCTGCTGCTGGATCTCAGGCGAATCAGAAAATCAATTAAGTTATGAAAAATACCATTAATTGCCTTTCTTTGTCACCGCAGCTCATGAAGAAATGGCGGATCTCCAGACGTTGTACACTTCAGCAAAAACACTTCACATCTAATGGCGTGTATAGCGACGATAAAAAACAGCTCAATCGACAGGACTATTTACGTTGTCTAGGTAAGTTAGCTTCACGGCTAACGTTACTCGGCTAATTTAGCTGTAGGTTAACACGTTTAGCCACGGCGCATATTCACTAAAGATGGCACTTGTCAGTCTTTACTACGTGCAGATGAGGACGCGTCTGGTTTAGCCACTCATTAGGTTGTTTTTCCCAAATGTTGCTGACATTTCCTGTTGTAGAGTGACAACATTAGCTTGCTGTTTGCTATGTGAGGACATGTTTCAGTTTAAATTGCTAGCTGACTGACTCGTTTGATTGCTCTCTGTCGGTTTGCAGTACCAGAGCTAACGTTAACGTTGATGTGTTAGCCATTTTGCTAAAGTAGGTTGATGTCTAATGGATTTTCTGGACCCTAACTCTTGTTTACAGTGTAAATACAGCAGCTGAAGTCCAGAAAATACACTTAAATGACATCTGTGCCCTGTAACGTTATTGTAGGTGACCTTTAAGGGAGGGTTTATTAACTGCACAGTGTTATATTCTCCATCTGGCTTCATTAGGACATAATAGATTTGAACAGAAGATGAGAGAAACACTGCAGTAAGACTTCTAAATGGGTTCGTAGCATTTATAGTTAGCAGTTTTATTTAAAAACAGGGATCAACAGACATGAATCAGCTAGAAAACCTACCTATGTTAAAGTAAAATGACTAAGGTAGCTGTTACGTTCTGTGTTGGTAACTGACATAGGTGATAATGTCTTCCTTGGTAAATTTAGATTTTTGAGCTACAGCTATTTGTTGATTAATTGGTTAAGGGAAAATAAATCAGTAACAATTTTAATAATCAATTTATCTTTTAAGTCATTTTTTAAAATGCCATAAATTTACTGGTCCAAGCTTCTCAGATGTCAATATTTGCTAGTTTCTTTACTCTGTGATAAATGTGTTTGGGCTGTTGGTTAACTTGAAGATGTTACCTTGGGCTTTTGGAAATTCTGATGTTTTTTTTATTATTATTACATTATAATGACCAAATAATTAAACTAAGTAACTAATTGATTTGAATTTTTTCTGTCTTGCATCTATAGAAATACTGAAGAATAGCTTCCAAACAGATGAGAATGAGCTGATGGTTGAGGAAGTCTGCAAGACGCCGCTACAAAAAAGAGAGAGGCTGACCGGAAGATGCCAAGAAAAAAACAACAGAATCCACAGCCAGTCAAGTGTAAGTATTCAGGGATGTTTTTAACATTGAAAAGTTGCGCATAGCCGAGCCAAATGCAGGAAATGATTTCTCACTTCTTTTTTTTAACAACATACAGTAACTGCGGCTCGACATTTAGGTCCCTGTGAATTTACTGGAGATTTATTTGGCCTGAACGCTTACAACGTGTGTTCTTTCTCTGCTCACATCTGGACTCCAGGCGTCCGAGTGTTTCCCATCAATCATGCATCAGTCATCACCCACAGTACTCCAACTAGTAATGCAGTTCAATGTGATGTCACATCATGCATCCATTAGAATGAATGTGGAATGTGAACACTGCAAGTGACTTGTGAAATGTAGCTAGAACTATACAGATGTGACATTTGGAGCTATTTACTTGTTTACTTGTTATGAGCAAATTTGTTCATGTGTTGTATTCTGTGTAGTACCTGATTCAGAATGAGATGACTGATTTCATGTTAGTAATTAGCTGCTCCATACAGAGATTAAGCTGTTGAATGCGTGATACTCTGCACGTTAACAAGATTAACTAATGTCTCAAACCATGCACCCCTCGGTATGGCCAGATATGAATGTTGCCAGTTATCAGAAGGATAGTATTTGTTTTACCAACTTCTTCATCTCCCTACACTTCCTCTCTAAATGTAATCGTCACATCAACATACATTGCTAAAGTAGTTACTCTAATTGATGTTGCCATCTGTTATGCATAGAAAAGGACATGAATGTGTGATTGTGCTGTCTACAAGTATTTCAGTGGTGGACAATAAATGTCAACACCATACATTCCCACCAGGAAAATGTATTATTGATCGGTATGTACTTCAAACACCAAAACTAATTTACTGTCATGCACTAATAATACATCAGAGGGTTTGCTTTACTGTGGCTCTTTTACAGTCCAATATTTCCATTCGCTTGTCCAACATGTCCGAGCAAGATTGTTTTGTGTTCTCCTATTTTACAGCCAGCTATAAAACTAATTTGAGATGTGGCTCAGTGAAACATCCCACACAGTCTTGATAGATTGTTGTCATCGTGTCAAGCACTAAAAGGACCGGTAGATGGCAGCATGGTGCTGTTACTTCAGGACTTGCCAGAAAGGGCTGATGAGCATGATGCCCTTGAATTGGCCTGCTAGTAGTTTTCTGAATAGTGACAGCTGTGTCGTAGTTGTTTGGATGTTATCAAGCTTGAGAGACCAGGTTAGAATTTCAGGCATCATTAGCTGTAACTGCAGTAACCAAGCTCCATCTGTCAGCTGCTAGCAGGTTGGTTTTGTTCATAAAATACTGTTTGTACACTGTAGGGTAGTAAATTAAATAGTGTTCCTAGAATATGTCTGACTTTTTACTTTGATAGCCACATTAAAACAAATAACATTATAGTGGAACTGAAAGGATTTTCACCAGCAGAAATTCGGACCAGTTACTAATGACCTGGCTTTCGGCCTTTTCAATAAAACAGTAACAATAATCATCACAATATAATTTTCCTCAGTAACAATATAACCAATGTTCTATAAATGTTAAATAAATGTTTAAATTAGTTCATTTGAATCACTAACAAATTAGCACTAATTTTTATATTTAGATATATATTCTGTATAGAAAAAGGGACTGAAAAATTTGTCGTAAAAAGATTTTATAATAATTGTTTTGAATGTTCTACCTCAGAAATGTTAAGTGATTCACTGTTTGACAAGTGTTTGTCATGTTCTGACCATAAAGAACAGTTTAAAACCCCAATTGACCATCTGATTTCTTCAACTTAAAAAATCAGTCTTTAAACTTGACAGAAATAATGATTCGACAGTTATCTTGATAATTATCGATATCGAATGATGTGACATTTATTATCATGCTTTTATTTTTGGCCATATCGCCCAGCCCTACCTGACTAATTGCATTTCCATATACTCCACATTTGCATTCTTGACTAACCTAAAATAAAATTCTAATATAAATATATATTGTGTAATTCTGTGGGGTGGATCAAACTATTGCATACAATCGATGATCTGGCTCACTAAGGGATGCCAAAAGCTTTTGTTGCAAAATGAGAAGAGCTGATACATTTTGTTTTTGGTATGTGTGGAAAATTATGATGTGATTCAGGCTGCCAACAATTTTAATTGATACTGTGAAACTCAAGCAGCTTCAAGAGTTTCCCCAAATGTTAAAATAACCTTTTGGGAAATATTCATGCAGATTGATTAAAGCCGAGCCCTTCAGTGAAATGACAGTAGTCATCAAATGTCGTTTCTTTGCTCCTTTCTGTAATTGCAGTGGATTCTGAAGATGGTGTAGCCATTGAAGCTCCTGGAAACCTCACCTTAGACACAGACTTCCTTCTAGGACAAGACCTTGAGTTTGGTGACCCCGATCATGACAACAAGATTCTAGGCTTGGAAAAGTTCTCAGGTTTGTAATCACTCTTTAAAGATAATTGAAGTGATAATGCCTGAAGATTTAAGTGTTGACTGATTTGGTACTTGAGCAGCTACTTGGGTCAGAAATACAGCAGAAGAGCCGCTGGTGTTTGTGTTTACAGCTCAGTCAGACAAACTCAAGTTCTTTTAACAAAGAAGTCGGTCAGAAGTAATTGCAGCTGTGATGTGATTTTCACGCTAAGCACGGCGTAAGGAGTTGGAGGTATGCAGAAAATGACCTTTTGTTTTATTTGTGCCTTTTTGAAGATCAGTTGCAGCCAGTGCTCACCAATTTTGAAATGATGCTGAGAGGAGAGTTAAGGGTATATTTACCCTTTTATATAGCTTTGATACAACGTTAGGAGAGTGAGCAGTCAACTGATGGAAGCTGGTATTAGTTAAAGTAAAAACTCTAGATTACATTTTGCCTTGTTTGCTTTGAATCCCTTGTGTGTAGGTAAGAAAATTGGAATCCAATGCTTAAATGACTCTTAACAATGATAACTAATATAATACTAACTAACATAGAGAGAGAGAAAATTACAGAATGTAAATATATTGAATGGATATTGCAGAAAAAATGTTGATAAATAAAACGGGATTTGATTAAGTTAAGGGTTATAGCTTTAAAAGGCAGCGGGTGCTGTTGATGTCTGCCTGTCTTTAGACTGTACGTGTCCATTCACTTATAAGTAGAGCAAGTCTATCAACCGAGTTTTTGTCCTTTTCGGTGTCAATGTCGTCAAATGTTGCCTGTTCACCTCCCTCCGTGTGTTTGTGTTCTGTATTAGTCTATTTTAGACATCTTATCTCACATGTGGCAAATGTGTCTATTGATTATACAATAAAGGGAATGAAAGAATCAGACAGCCTGGTTGTTATAGTACATTTCAATTTACTCCACAGTTTCAACCACATTTGCTTGGTGAAAGGACAATAGTATCATTATGTGTTGCTTAAGCCTTCCTTTTCATGGAACAAATCTGTGATGTAAATGATGGGAATGGTTTTACCACTTAAAGGAAATGTGGCGGTGGCCACGCTACAAGGAGGACTTGTAGGTTTTTATAGTTTGCTTCTCAGTGATGAAGTGTCGCCCCTCTGTGCTACAGTAGGAGAACGAGAACTACCAGCTCGTATTTCCCAGCATGGCTCTTTGTCAGAGAGAGCGGTCTGAAAAATGGAAAAGTAGAGAAAGGAGCTGCGACGCCATTATTATATAATGGTCATAAAAATAGGACCATTACCATCAAGGACACCATTATAAGAGGGCTTTTATTCATAATCATCATCATCATCATCATCATCATCATCATCATCTGCTGCCACTACCCCACCCACTGTCATTATTGTTTCCCCCTCATCATCATCATCATCATCATCTGCCCTCATCATCATCATCATCATCATCTGCCCTCATCATCATCATCATCATCTGCCCTCATCATCATTATCATCATCATCAGCAGCAGCCGCCTCACCATTACAGTCATGATCATCATCATTAGGCTCAATAATCATCCACGAGGGGGTTCCATGGGGCAGGATAAAAGGGGCAGTCTTGATTCTCGCCTTCCTCACATTCTGCCTCGGCATCTGTGAAAGAAGGCGTTTATTTCTTTGGGCTTGTTCGCTTTCAGAAGCACATACACCGAAGAGTGCCAGTCTCTTGAAGTCTTGAAGCTTTTCTTCTTACCGTCTGAGAAAAGTACCGTCTTTTTTTATTTTTTGCTTGTTTGAAAACCTCAGATGGCATAAAAACAAAAATGCAAGAGACCTTGCAGGTAGCACTGTGAGTATCCAATGTTTTCTTACGGTCTCTTTTTTTTACAGAGATTCTTTCTGTACTTAAGTTGTCTTTCTTCAGTGTCATGTAAATGGAGGGGCATTATGTGTAACAGCTTGGTATCGCTGGTAGTTTTGAATCCTTCTTTGTTGGAAGATACTGTTTGAATTGGATGTGTGCCTTCAGGTGTCTCCCTTTAAACCATGTCTCATTTGTTCTAACATTGTAAATGGCATTAGAGTAAATTTTTTAGGTCATTAAAGCTATTATTATTTCAAGCATTGCTGCATTTCATTGTTTGTCATGATCTGTGTAGTGACATTTAAAGTGGATAGTGAAGAGCTTGATGCTGAAAACATGCAGTTTTTAGAAACTTTCTTTCCCCCGTTTGTCTTCCCTATGCAGAAGTAGCTGCTGAGATCGGTTTCTCTGTGTATCCTCTGGGTGATGAGGAGAGCCCTGCCTACAGCCAGCTCAGCATGGAAAGTGAAACGGACAACTCCCACAGCACAACTGACAACGGTAGGGAAGACGAGGGTAGAGCAGCCCAGTCTGAGCCCAGTTTTCCTCCATACCTGTCCTGCAGGAGCTGCGGACAGCTCCGCGATGAACCCCTGGGACCTGGAATAGACCTGGTTGGTCCGTACTGCCTTAGGTGCTGCAAAGCCTCCAGGGAAGCCAAAGGCACGGACTTCTGTTCGCCTTTTGGAAGCATCAGCGGGATTCGCTCAGGATCCCATTTGCAGCTTGACGGTGATGCGGCGGGAAATGGGATGGGTGACAAAGTACTGACAGCTGAGGACAAATTGCCCAAACTGCACTCGTGTCACCTCTGTGGCTTCTCCTCGCGTTACGCCAACCACGTGAAGCGTCACATGAAGACGCACAACGGGGAGAAGCCCTATAACTGCCCCTTGTGCACTTACGCCTCGGCCCAGCTGGTGAACCTGCAGAGACACCTGCGCATTCACACTGGGGAAAAACCTTACAAGTGTGACCGCTGCACTTTTGCCTGCAGTTCCCTTGGCAATCTCAAGAGGCACCAGCGCATGCATGTGCCCTCTGCAGGGGCGGGACAGGACGCCCCACCACGACCGGCCAGTGGCCAAAACAGCCTGAAGAGGCATGTGACTGGGCAAAGATCCAATGAGGAAGAGTCTGGTGCATCAGCCAAGGGTATGTATCATTTTCTTACTACACTTAATAGTGTGACTCATGATGCACACTCTTGAAAATAGCTTTGATCAGACATTAAGTGTATAATAACTCATCATTTTGTGAAGTTTCAGAAGTTGCGAGGCCGACTTCAAACCTGAGTTTGGGAGCCCAGAACAATGACTACCTATCAGCCTTTGATGGCTTAAAAGGGGCGTCACCACCCCCCATACCAGCCTCTAACCCAGCTCCTGACCACCAGCCTCCACCCCTGATGGAGAGCACAGGCAGCAGTGGCAGCAGGGCAACCAGAGGCGGCGTAGCAGACGGTGCAGCCCTCACACAGTCACTTTTCCCTTTCACTTGCCGGCTGTGTGGCATTGTCCTGGAGGACGAAGACGGCTCCACGGCGCAGATTTGTGCCAAGTGTACCCTTGAAATGCTGACTAAAGACTCATCATCTCCCAATAGCCCCGGTGAACGCAGCGACAAGGTGTACACCTGCGCCGCCTGCCCCTTCCTCACACACTACCCCAACCACTTGGCGCGCCACATGAAAACTCACAGCGGCGAGAAACCGTACAAGTGCCCACAATGCGACTATGCCTCAGCGCACTTCGACAACCTCAAGCGTCACCACAGAGTGCACACAGGCGAGAAACCTTACAAGTGCCATTTGTGCGATTATGCCTGCGGGAACCTGGCCAACCTGAAGCGCCACCAGCGGGTGCACTCTGGCGCGAAGCCCTTCCAGTGTGCCGTGTGCAGTTACAGCTGCAACCAGAGCATGAACCTGAAACGGCACATGCTTCGGCACACGGGAGAGAAGCCGTACAAGTGCCAGGAGTGTGGCTACACCACTGGCCACTGGGACAATTACAAGAGACATCAGAAGAAACACGGCCTGGCCACAGACGGCTGGGTCAAAGTTCCGATGACCGGCAACGATGAAGAAGGGGAAGTAAGGAAAGGGATGGGAGTTGGCGGTCAAACTCACAGAAAAGAAACCGGGGTTGATATGCAGTATATGTCGAGGGAGGTAGGTCAGACAATACACCCATGCTATAAACATGAGATTGTATAAAATATAACTCAGCAAAACTAAGCTACCAGCAACCTTCCCCCCCCACAGAGCCTTTATATTGTTTCAGTGTGTATCAGTCTGTTAGTGTTTTGTCAGATGTCTTCAGAGGCTGCTAATTGTTTATTTGTATAATCTCGCACAATTATGAAAAACAATTGTTTTGAATATTTTGATCCCTTTTTGGATTATGTAAGGTGGGTGAGTCTGTTCAGAGTTTGTCTTCTACTCTGTGTTTGTGTCAAGGCGAGTGGACTTTCTGTAAAGTGGAAGTCCTTTGACCGTCTCATTCTATATGTTACACCACACTAGGCTAATTCTAACATTTCCCCCTTCATATTACAACACACATCTGGTTCTTCATCGTAGAACAGAGAACACTACCAAATACTCCTCAGTAGATGGAACTCGTGCACACTTTTGCCTGAACTGTTGAGCTGCACTGTGTAGTTTAGATTTTAAATAAGGGGCAATAGCTGTTTTTATCAAAGTTGTTATAAATTGTCATAAATTTAGGCCAAACCTTTTTAATTTTGTACCAAAAATTTCATGAAATAATTTGAATTTTAGTGATTTTTTTTCCAATCACATTTAACTGACTTGCCTTCAATAGGTTATTTTAACAAGGAATTAGATTTGACATATGTGCTAAGTTTATACATAGACTACACAGTGCAGCTTTAAATAAAGACAGGTCCTTGTAAGGACCAATATTGTGCTTTGTTTGCACTGGGGCACAAGCTCTGGTAATGGCATGCCTTCAGATTAATTTACTAATGTATGTACTACTAGCAAAATGCTATTTAATAGTAGTGGAACTGTACCATTGATAAACTATATTGATTAATTAGGTTGTTGAAGCCTAACTAAAGAATCTCCAGTGTCTTGAACTGTGTTCCCGTACCCCTCAGGATTATAAAACGGGATTTGGAAGGCTAAACAGTTGGCAGCAAATTTATTTCTGGTTATTTTAACGCTAAAATTGCATGCACAAGCATTTTGAAAAGCCCTCTTCGGTCTGGACGTGTGTATGGTTAAAGAAAAGGCACAATTATACACACAGTTGCCTTTGATAGGTTTAAATGAGTTGTGGAGGGAAACAAAACATTGGAGTAAAGTAAATCGTAAAACGAGCATGTTGAAAGAATGTTTCCTGCCACAAACTTGTACTTGCTACATATCGTTACTCTTTAAATTTCTAGAACTTAAAACAATTAAGTCTGGGTATTTTTGATGGAGACTGTTTGATCACCCTCCTTTTGATTACTGTTTACTATTGACTGTGAAATTAGCCCATTCTTGTGTGTTTACTTGAAAAAGATATGACACTATTAGTAAGCATGTGAGTGTGTAACAGTTTTATTTTTCTAGTGTATACTTTTAATGTTTTTTATTTTTGGATGTGTGAAGTGTCATTTAGTTACCATGGGAAAAATATGGACTGATTTTAAGTTTACTCTCTTTTTGAATTACTATTATATGCAAGTGAGATTTTTCAGGTTGCCAACTTGCTATGACACAATGGAGCATTGAACCCATTGATTAGTACTGACATCCCCCAAGTGTCCATTTTTTTGTCTTTATGCAGTGTCTCATAAATGCCTTAAGTGAGGATTTTGAAATAAACACATGGAATTCATTTCATTGAATGTCAGACAGGCTGGATCTAATTTTTTTTTTTTTAACTCTCTGCGTGGCATTTTCACATTACATATTTAAAAAGATTTGTCAGACATTTATGTCCCCCCCCCCCCCAGGGGGAATTGTAATCACGTTGGTGATCCTGTAACTTTTCCTCATGCACCATCATCAGGTTAAAATTTGTTTAAGACCAAATACCTGCAAACAACTGACATTTCCATCAGCATCAGCTGCACTTTGAATTTAGTGCCATTTCCAGTAGCCAATTTTAGCATGCTAACATGCTACACTAAGCGGGTGAACAATATCAGTATGTTAGAATGCTGACGTTAGCATACATTAGTGTCACAAGTTCCAAATACCTCCAGGAGCTGACAATTAACTTAAAATTACTTTTAAACATTGTAGTGTACTGATTCATATCACTTGGTTGCTCTATATGGATTAAGACTCTTATTACATGTCTAGGAACCAAAGCTGCTGCTGCTGCTGCTTAAGAACACTTAGTAATGATGAAAACATGAAGCGCACCATTAACTGACAACAGAGAACCACAAGATCAGCTAATTTTAGTTTATTTAAACATGACAGTTGTCACTGACCTAAAATCTAGATGAAAAGTTGTAGAATGAATCAAGTCCATATAATCTTCATGAAATTTGACATTTCATGTAAAAATGATGCTGATGATGAATGCACTTTAATGGAATTTGGCACCTAAACATCTACTAACGTCCAGGACCTTGTAGCTTCCACGTACTTCGCATCGACAAGGAATACAGAAAATGAACGGCGGTGTCGATGACGTCCCCCTTTCTGTAAATGCAACTAAAGACAGAAGAAGCAGTGTACAGTTCTGGCTACCAGTGAGAGTAAAGCTGTTGACAGGTTTGCATCGATTTACATATAGGAGGCTTCAAAACATGCTGAGATGCAGCTTAAAAGACTCAAACAGCAATAAAAATGGAATGACACGTCTTATAAAACAGCGGGATATGTTCATTTTGTTGCCTGCTCTCCGTGAACTGTGTTCACTCCAGCAATTGTGATCACATTAGCCACTTCACCAAAACACCCTTTCAACTAAATCCTCTGAGATGATAGGCACAATGTACATACAAATTAAAAATGAACTGAAGCCCAGAAGAATGCTCCCGACGACGCCATCACTCGGCCAAAAAGAATGAGACAAAGACAATCGAATGCAAAATTTGTAAACACAAAAAAGTCCCCTAAACATGATGTAAACAATGATAAATGTTAGTCCATTTAAACTTTGTTCTATACATTTTAGATTACATTTGATCTATTTGATTACAATAAGCTATTAATGATAAAGATATTAGTAAATGTTCAGAATACTTAATTGCATGTACATAATATAAAAAGTGACATTGTCATAATTTTTATGTTTATTTTGTGCAAAATGCTTTAGTAAACTATAATTTGGCATTTATGAGAAACCTTTCAAAAATTGGTTAAAAAAAAAAAAAAAAAAAAAAAATATCAAAGATGGATTTCCAGAGCCCCTTCAATCTCCACACAATGTTTAAAGTCATGCTCAAGCTTCCGCTCAAACATCTCCACCTGTGAAACTGTGCAAAATGATGGGTTCAGCAAGTGCAAGCAGCTCGGCCAAATCAACCATCTGTCAAGTTCGGCAAGGAGTTTAAGTTTCCACCAATGTTATGTTGAATGACAAGGTAACCCAACGAGGCAAGAAAACAAGAAAAGTAAAAGTTAAGGCATCAGACTATTTCTGAAGACAGTATGAGTGCCTCAAACGTATGCTGAAAACACCACTGGTATCTTGTTAAGATATTTACTGACTTGGCACATGAGTGGGATGACACACAGAGGACCACTAACAGTATAAAACATGACATTTTGGTTTATAGCCAAGCCAAACATTGATCATCCACATAGGTAAGCAGTTGTTCTGAATAGTCTACAGTTTAGAGATCAATTTCAACACATTCACTGGACTCATTTTGAGAACTATCCACATCCAGTTCTGCTGTATTATCACTAGTGCCAGGTCTAACAGAACATTTGGCTCTCTGGTTAGAAAGGAACATGCAGCCACCGAGGGAAGAATCCAGGATCTAGCAGGTTTTCTTCATGTAGTTTATAATATATTAATTTACTTTGTACCTCATGAATTTAACTGCATTATAACTTCACATATACTGCCGGTCAAACAGATCCATGTGAATGAAACTGAAGTAGGAATTTGTGAAAGTATATAGAAAGCCTCCCTATTTGACTACTTGTAGCCTGACATGCTATTTACTGTACGTTGCCACAAGTATAATAACATAGGGATAATGTTTCAATCGAATATGATGTTTGGAACTAAAATACAAATCAAGATGAGCTTTTGAGAGTCAAAAAGAAAGGGCTGTGTCAAAGATTAAACGAGAGCTTAAGGCAGCGATTTCTCCAGGAACAAGCTACAATCTCGCAGAGTCGGACACCTGTCTGCGGTCCGCTTGGCTTGGCTCGGCATCTTTGTCATCCCAGTCGCTGACAGTAGAATGAAGAGGGGAGGAGGGTGAATCGGCTGGTTACAGGTCATCATCCCCGATTCCCTCGAAAGCATAGTTGCCATGGAAATCGTTGCCGCTGATATCATTTGCTGAGTTGGAGGCGCTGATCCCTCGCAGGGACACCGAGCTCAGCTTGGTCTAAATGGAATAATCAATAGTATACTTAATACTGAACTACAAATGTTTAAGGTTCTGGGAATCAATTATCCAAGCCCCATCATTGAGCTGCATGTTGCAGTATTTTCTCGAACAAATTATTTTAGAAGCACTATACTATCCTTCACAACAAAAGATACTCACTGAGAGTTTGATGATTTGTTCACGGTTCGGGTCTGGGGAGTCCTGCAGCCAAAACAGCATGCAGTGTCAAATTATCTTGTGCTATACAACGTTCAGATCAAATTCAAACTTAGGGCACACTATCCCATTTCTCACCAGTAGAGGGGGAGATTTCACAGCTTGCTGACTGTCTGACCGGAGGATGGAGCCGTTGTGACGTTTCCTCAGCATCTACGAGGTGTCAGGACAGAAGTAGTAGTGGAGAAAACACAACATATCATTAACAAGGAATCCTGTAAATGATGACGTTTACTCTGCATTTACATGTGTTGTGATTTTAGCACAGCAAACCAATGACCTATTGTCTCCACAATCATTAAAATAAAAACCAAATAAAAAAAAAAAGAGGCTGAAAGAGGCTAATGTGTTTATTTATAATGTTGAACAGTTTGTTAATCTGGGTATTAACTGAAAAACACATTCAAAAATGTGGTCCTTTTTTCCCCCCCATTTATTAAGGATGCCATGGCAGTTACTGGTATTAGTAGATTAGATTTTTCTTAACACAAACCTTTTTTATGCTGCCGCCTGACTTCTTCACCATCAATTCGTCCACCATAGACTGAAGGCAGATACTCATCATGATAGCCTGAAATCACAGACTCAAAGTCAATAATGGCTGGAATATTGAAGAGTACTAAGTGCAGTTTTACTCAACATCTTTCTTAGGCATCTTGAAAAGAGTGAAACAGAGTGAAGAAGAACTGAATGCTTGTAGCGCCCACGTTGACCCTGTCAGCTTACCTGTTGACTGGTGATGGTGACCCACTGGAGGCGGTCTTTGCTCATCAAATACTCGAAGGCCAGCTCCAGTTTGACCTCGCATTTGGACGAGCTGCAGGGATTGGTGGTGCCATTGGCTATCGGGACTTGCTGCAGAGTCGGACAGAAAGGTCAAGGGTTATAATATGTTTTTTCCCCCCAGCAGGTATCATTATTATAATCATTTTCTAAATGTACAATACAACCGTCTGAACTGTTTTCATCAACACAACTTATGTTTATTTACCCCTTCAGCATTAAAGTTAAGTTGTTCTTGTTCTTGTGTATAAAGTTCACAAATTAAGTAACAGATTTCCATATTTCTTAACCAACATCCAGCTTGCATTCTTAGAGGATAAGCTTTCTTTTTTACTCCATGACTGGAGGGTCATGTAAGCAGCTAAACCACATGCATCTCTTCTTGTTAAGCTGCCATTCTTGAGCTGCTGCATCACCACTGACAGGCAGCCAAATCTTAAGAAAACATGTGCTAAAAGATTAACACAATTGCAAGAAAGGAGTGAAGAAAGAACTATGTAAAAATAGTGAATTTCAAATGCCATCAAGCATATGTGAGGCTCAGACACTTCACAGCTCTCTGGAGACGAGAACTCGTTCCCCATTTATGGAGCCTGTGCTCTTCACTGAGACCCATTTCCTCTGGGCGAGAAACTAGCTGCACCTCCCATGTTAACCCCCCCCCCACACACACACACACACACGAAGATAACGTATTAAGACAGACAAAAAAAAAGGTCTAACACACACACACACACACAGTTTAAACATGTTCTTCCGGATGCAATTTGAGATTTGACTACAAGGGGGGTTGCAGCGCTGCACCATATGAGATGTTTTGAATAGTTCGTAGGAAAGGAAAGGGCTCATTAAAATGAATTTGACCTCTGAGAATGAGCTCAGGAATTAACCACGCTGCTGGACAGGGTGGGGGGCTCAGTCTGTAATCAGACGAGCCAAGATGCATTTTAATTTTAGATGTGTTGCCACGAGTCTACGTCTCGGTGCAAATTAACATTTGGAGAATCATAAAGGCTTCTGTGATAGTCATAATGAATGTGCTGCTCGAACACTAATGCAATGCAAAAGCAAACAGTTTCCCACATCTCCATTTAAATAAGGTCCTGCGTCTGTAAATGCTCATATTTCAAATGCTGACTGAAATGATGTGGGTAGAGCTGCATGTAACGCTTTTCTCAGCGATTCACAGAAGTGAAAATAGATTGTTGAGCTGTCCCTTCAACACGAATGATTGGGTGGAAGCAGACGAAAACGCAGATTCAAGGCAGATCAGCTGTGTGGTGCATGATGGTTTAAATTTATGCCGTTTCTGGGTGACAATTATGGAGAGTCTTTGTTCTTTAGACAAAGAATTTGTTCTGGATTTCACAACAGCTATGGTTTCAAATGAACAAAAATAAAGCTGCATCCAGGCAGTTAAATTTAGTCTGTCGATTTGAAAAATTACCTTTTTTTAAGGTACTCCCGTGATTTAGACTTGCATCAAGTTGGGGGACTTACTAGAGACATTAAAAAAGCTAAGATCAAAATCTCTGTAGAAGCATGTAGAAGCTCACTTTTCTCTCCCAGTGTTGGTGAAGCTCCAAAACCACCGGGTATTTCTTTTCACATAACGCTCCGGGATCTGAATCTGTATTGGACCCTCCCCGTTTCCTAAATGCAAACTTTTTTCAAACCCCACACCACCAGTGTTAAACACTGACTCACTGTTAAACATTTAAAGTTGCATGCCCAAGCCGAGATAACCCTGATGACGGGCCTGGAGTCACATCTACTCTCTCTCTTTAATTGAGAAATTCTGGATCTATGACTGCCCCGCCTACAACTGTTGCTTATGCCATGTTGACTGGTGAAAGAGCGGTGCGTATCAAGATTGCTAGCATTAGAGGGATCATTGAAGAGATTCAGCCATAGCGATATTCAGCCTACATGTGTGAGTGTCGGTCAGAGTCAGGAGTCTTCTGTGCACCAAAATCAGCGACTAGCAGATATATAAATGGTAAGTGCAGTAAGCATCTTTTATTTGTTTATGTTGCTTGTTAGCTTGTAACTGGCAGTGGCTTACACAGCATTAGTAGTTGTGAAACCTACAAAAATACCTGCTATCACGTTACAGTGCGTTGAAATTGTCACATAGTTATTATGTAGTAGATAGTGAAGAGAAGCTCCAGGGTAGGATACACACCCAAAACATCTGCCATGTTTGCTGTCCAAACTCTCACTATGCTACTGCAAATTCTCGCTCTTTGTACTAAACACGTCCTCTCTGTACTGGAGGAGGTTTGAGGATTCTTTGCCGGTGTCATTTGCTAGACACAGATTGGCTTTTGAATTTGTTACATACTAAATGTAACTTAATTTGGTACATTTGAATCTCAGATTTTAGGGAAATGTACAGACATCTCCCCTTCAGTAGAGCAATGTGAAAACATCTCTCTAATGAGGAACCTTGCACAGATACAAGTCAGTAAAGTCAAGGTGTGATATTTTAGAGGACAAAAACACTTCTGAGTGGATGGGATCGTCTAAATTGTTGGAATGTCCCTTTAAGTCATTTATTTTATGGTTTGTTATTGCACATTAGATTGTTTCTCTATTCATTTTACATCTCTTCAGCATGGCAGGAGCCCTGTCTGTTTTTCACACAAATGCCCTGCTGACTGTTAGTGGCTGAGCCTTTTGACTCCAACCTTTTCAGGAAAATGACAAAAAGTTTCCCCTCAGTGACAGCGCAACACACTGCATTGATTATTTACTGTAAATCCAACCTGCAGTGAGTAGGCAAGATCAATCTATCACTGTCATCTGCTGAGCCGAGTGTGACAGATTCTGACAGCATCTCATGTTTACTGATCAATTCAGTTACTAGGTGACAGTCTCAACTGTAACCTCATGCATTAAACATATGGCATATGTTGTGTGAAACAGCACTTTTGCCCTTTCTTTCCCTACCCTGAACGTCTCTGCACTTTTATTTTAAAAAGTCTATTTGTTTCTTAATATGCTAGCGGAGCTGTCAGCACTGTACGGATGTATACAGAGTAGGCTGTTTAGGTGCTTCCTCATACTGCATGCCATCAGATTCCCTTCTCACCAACAAACAATTATCAGTTCAAAGAGAGAAAGCTGCTCTGTGTGTGAGGCTGTTGGATCAATACAGCACTATCATTGTGTGGGCTGCGTGTTTGGGTAATTGGACAGATGAAGATGTATGGTGTGGAGGTCAGCACTTTTAGTGAGAGCGTAGGAGTAAAAACTAATGCTTGGCAAGACTAAAGACATTTGTTTCTGGTGCAGTGGGTAAGAGGAGGTCTGTAAGCAGGCCGCTTTGGAAGCACAGGAGGAGCACTTGTTGATTTGAGACAGACTCCAGCCAAAGCTGCTGCATCTCTACTCTGCCAGCTCGTAGCCTCTTAATAATGTGGATTCCAACTTTGTATATTCAGAGATACTGGCGTGCTCTCTCTCCCTCTCACACACACTTCCACTTACAGAAGACGTGACTCGCCAACACCTCATGCGTGTGACCTTGAAGCTTCCCTCCTTCATCTGTTCGTTGGGCAGCTTGACGTGGAAGTTGAGCTCGTTGTTGCCGGCACTGACGATGACTTGGCAGCCCTTCTCGGGGAAGTCGGTGATACAAGGGTCAAACTTGATATAGCCATAATATTTAAGAGTCTGACCTAGATGGATAAACTGGGGGGAGGAAGCATAACAAAACAATTTTTAGATGACTAACTAAACATTGTGTCTCTGTCTAATCCATGGAGAAAAGACATTTGAATTCTCTGCTGGATTGGTGTAATTAAAAATTGATATCAGGGGAAAAACTAGGCTAATTGCACCACAGAATCCACTACATGCAGTATTCTCTATGGTCTACAGAATTATCCTTGGACAGTGATATTTCTCAGTATCAGCTGGATTCAAGTGAGACACAGTAGCTGCAGAATCATCTAGAAGCCCTTTGCTTACTTCTTTCTTGGAGCCTTTCTCCTGCAGTGATTTGAGCTGCCTGTGCTGGTCTTTGTTGACGATTATCCAGCCTCGCTCAATGTCAGACACTGTCTGGTGAAGCAAAAAACAAGAGCTGAAGTTCATCTTTCACACAGGTGAAAGAAACAAAGCAGGGTTTTGTGCTCCCTTTGGTAGATGTGGGAGAAATCCCACCCTAAGCCTTTTGTGTGAACAGTGCAGGTCAGCAAATAATTACACAGAAACGCGCACAAACGCACGTGCTCGCAAACGCTGTTTATTTTTCTTTGATTTCCTTTTTCAAAACCTCTCTGCTACACAAGAGGCAACACTCAGCAGTTTCAGATTTTAATCAAACTCGCAGCCCCAAAAAATGCTTAATACAACAGATCCCAGTTGTCACAGCAAAGGGAATCTGCCACTAATAGGATTACAGAGGAACACAAAGAGGTACAGGAGTCAAGGTGTTGCAAAGTCAAAACAAGCTGACATCACCATCAGATAATGGAGGGGCCTGGGGGCATTTGGAAGGCCAGGGCTGAAGCAGTCCTTTGTTTTGTTTCCTTGATGCTGGCACTAGGCGGGCTCAATAAAACACAACAGATGCAAGATGCAAACAAACACAATCACGTCTGATTTTCTGTTTGGTTCCATATCTCAAGGGGAATTTCATTTTAATGTATTTTTAAGGCCACTGTTGCAGCTGAAAATAAACGACATTGTCTGGTTTACCAAAGTAATTAAACCTCTTACCTGGGCATATAGCAAATTCAGACCAACTCTGTTGTCCATGACATCATTATCGTATGCAACATCCCAGTAGCTGCAGAGAGAAAAGGCATAGTCAGTCTTTACAAATCTACATCCAAACAGAAATGGCACGGCAACAACTGCTAATTTGTCTGAATGACTTGAAGAGACTCAGCAAGCCTGAAACATACTCCAAGTATATAATTTCCTATGACTGTCCTGTGAAAACAATGCATCTCATAAAACAACTTTTCATGAGTAAATAAAAAAAATGTCTGGTTTTAATCTTTGTACCATTTGCATGTTTCAGGTGTCGATGAATTGGACTGTCCCACCTAAGGAACACTTGACCGCCAAATTAGAATACAAGTAGTTTTCTTTGGATCAAAAAGCATGGCAAACTGCCTGAAACTGACCAATGTACGATGAACTTCAATACAATTATCTTAAATATACATTAAAGGAAAAATTCCTCAACTAAATGTCAATGGTAGTAGCAGTCTAAGTATTCATCTCAAGGATTATTTCCTGTAGAGGTTGAAGGACAGTTGGTCTGCTGAAGAGGGTGTGTGAGTTAAGACGGTACAAAGTTTTGTAGGCAGCACGGTAGTTGTATTAGAGGCCACTGCTGGTACTTCGATGCATAGAAATGTGTGGGTGCAGGAGGGCAGCCTTGTGGAGTGGAGCGTGACGTTAAAAAAAAACAACAAAAAACATGAATTCAGAGGGATCAGATCTGGAATTACATATGAAATGGACCAAATCTGATAAAAAAACAAAAAAACACAAACAACAAAAAAAGAGTACAGACCGACTAAAAAAAACATGTGATCTGAAATGTCTTTATCTAACTGTCAAGGGTATTATTGTTATTGTCTTTAATTAGAAGAGCACTGGATTCTTTATCCGCTTCTTCCCTTTGGCAAAACAAATTCTCTTTGCATTCATGTCTTGCAACACTTTACTACAGGAGTGAAATTCAACATGTTGTAATTTCATGACACGAAGGGCTTTGGTGGACGGAGAAGTTGTTCAAGCAGACGCGAAGCATGCTGCCTGGTCACATCAGCAATTCATAGCAGGTAACAAGGGAGAACAAGATTAAAAGGCAGTGAAAGGGGAAGGGAAGGAAGGGAATAAGTGTGTCAGTGCTTTTATTTCACTGCTTTAGTTTCAATTAGGAGTGCACTAAAAGCCCCAGCTAAGACATGTGGCCTTTCTTTTGAATTCTCTTACTGCATATACAGAACAAAATGATCAATTATCCACCAATTTGCATTATATGTAAAAAGTGCATATTCCTGCTGACCTACAAAAACCTCCAATTCTACTCATATACCTGTTTTAATTTTTTGAATGCTTTAGAGAATGCTGTAACACAAAAAAAAAAAAGTTGACATAATATATATTCAATGTTTTCACCAGACAGAAACACAATTTCCTTTATTTTAAGCATGCACTTTTATCCAAAAAGAGCTTTTCGATTCGTTTTGACCTGATCCCTCCCCAGGACCTCAAAATAATGGGGGTCTGTTTTTCCTCCACTTGTTAGTTCTACATTCATTCTTCCCTCGCTGCTCTACACTCCACAGAGAAACTAGGTCAGGAGGACTAAGACTTTCCTTGAGGCAGAAAGAAAGTAAACATCCTGTGTACCTCAGTCAGTGGGAGGCAGGGTGACGAAAGAACAGACACATGAGGAAGTACAAAAATGTTATGTTGAAGAGGGGAGTAGTTGCTAACTTCCGGCTTGATGGGGAAGTAACATCAGTATTTTCCATGCATGGAATTTGTTTGTTTGGCACACCCAGGAAGGTTTTTTTTTTGTATTTTTTGTGACATGCACCTCTTGGTGACAGATGCTCGCTCACTTTACATTCTGTAAAAGGAAATATTGTTCAAAAACACCATGGCTGCTGTTGGAGCAGTTTATGGATATGCTACTGGTTACTGTTTTATTTTGAAGTTTAAAGACAGAGTTTTGTTTCATGTAGCTGGGTGAATATAAACAAGGGTTTCAAGTTTAGACAGTCGCCATGTTCTGGTGAAGCCGCCCTGCACCAGTGCCAACCACCTTCACAACAGCCATTCTGAATTTGCTAATGTCAATATTTTGTTAAGAAATTATAGCTATAGTATATGCTGTTATTTTCTTAATGATCATTGAAAACGAGTTTAAATGAGATACAAAATGATGCGCCTGATTCCAGCGTGTCCAGTTCTCAATGATATATAAAAGATGATGTTATATAAGCAGCACTCGTTTGTCCTGTTTAAGTACAGTATGACCAGTTAAGATGCTGGGCTGTTAGCTTACTGGTTGGTTAAACTTTTGGTTGTTGAAGGCTATTGTCTGTTTGTGGACAGAAATTGAAAACTGAAATATGGGTCCTTTTCAGCTGCGAGGATGTAATTTGATCAATTCTGTTTATTGTCGAACCCCTACACAATTTGTTGTTGCTACAGCAACAACAAATTGCTAATTTCTGACTTTTCTGCTGTGACCACCATGATAACTACTGTCCTTGGCAAAAGAAATTCTACAACAAATGACTCAGGTCTCTCTTCCAAATTAAGTGCCACTTTGTAGAAGACGGTGAAGTCTGATATGCAGCCTGTGGTTAGTTTAACCGCTGTTCTGACACATTAAGAGCAAGTGTTTCACTGCTGATAAGGAATGAAAAGAGAGACACCCAGAATGCAAAGTGCCTTGCTGGTTGACTGAATTAAATTAGACCATGTACTGCCGATGTAGTTTATGTTTTGCTTACAAAACAGCAATATCTGACCTGCTTCTTTACAGGATTAGATAAATAACACATGACTACTCTGGACAGTAAATCACCGCTAGAATTACATGTGGAGGAGAGCATTTTGTGAGGGACAAGATGAAATTCAAAGTCATGATGTGAGCAGATGGTGGGTACCTTTTCCGTAGGAGTATGTGAAATTCAGAGCTCCGCAAGCTGGTAATGGATACATAAGGCAGCTCAAACTCCTGCAGCTTCCGCACAACTGAGAGAGAGACACAAGTAGACAGAGAGAGAGAGAGAGAGAGAGAGTGTGAGTAAGGAACAAGCAGAGCTCCAGTGAAGTCCCAAGGACATTTGGATAATGGTGGTAACAAACAATGAGGGATGGGAGAGCTCCATTTGGACAGGTCCCAGCAGGGTAAAACTTGTGTGTGTGTGTCTGTGTGTATATGAGTATTCAAATGTGGAAAAAGAAGATAATGTGCTCTACGTGTGCGATTGTCCCTAATCTGCAGCTGTTTGTTTTGCAGCCTGTTCCCTGAGGAGAGAGACGGAGCTCTCAGGTGCTTGCTGATGCTGGGTTTTCCGGCATCAATAAATGTGCACAACTCTACAAATCTGATGACTGGCTTTAGTAAAGCTATTAGGTTAGTAGATGTAGGTTTACTCCTTTATGAGCAGAGATACTCTGTACATGAAGAAGAAACTGTGGGTTACTTTCATTTTGGAAAAAAAAAAACCAAAATAGATACAAAATGAAAATGTATTGGAACATTCTTAGGCGGATTAAATTGTCAGCAGAAAACTGCAAAAAAAATAAAAGAACAAAATACACATAAAGGAGACCAGTGCTGTTATTTCAGACCACATAGTGGTTCTTCTCGACATATCTTTGCATATTTTACAGCATATATTGATTTACACACAGACTTCTGGGAAACGTATTGCCTGTCAGAGAGGAAATGAATTCTTCTAGCTATCCTGTTATGTCAATACTCCCACCAGTTGTGTTTGATCCAAGGCCTGGTGAACCGGATTTTTTCTAGCAGTCGAGTCATTTTTAACACACGGCCCTTCCCTTTCATACTGCTCAAGTTTTTCAGATTTAATCTGTGCCAAGAATATACAACATGCCTGCAATATTTACAGACTCCTTCAAGTTCACCTGGCACCATTTTCAGCCTGGAATGGATTTGGCGTGAGGAGTAGGGGAGCATTTGGCAGGTGGACGACAAGAGAAGAGAACCTTTGGGACTGAGGGGAGGGATTTGACCCGACAGGGCTGTGATGAAATGGAAAAAAGGGGAATGGACAAATGAAAAATCTTGATGAGGAAACCTCTATGGCTGTGCGGCTTCGGCATTTCTTGTGACAACAAATGCAGATGCAAATATTCTGCTATGACTTCCATAACACAATTACTTTTAAGTAAACAAGTGAATACAAATAAATATGTGCGAAGCTGCTCAGTAAATGAGGAACAAGGTCGCAATCATGGCAAACTGAACTGCTTTGACTAAGAGGTATATAATGGGCATTTACATACATTTAAAGGGTTAACAAGTACAGCTAACTGTCACGCAACCAAATAGAGACAACGTGTGCCTGTGCACAACGTGTTATACTGTGAAAACCACGCCCAACAGAGGGAAAACAATCAGCGCAACCAAGGACTGAAATGCTAACAAATGCCTTTAGCTAGCTAAAAACATTAGATTTCAGCATGTCAGATTACTTTAGCACCCTATGTATACCAGAGTGGAAAAGTATATTGACAAACTCAATATTGTGAGACTATGTCAGTGTCCTTTCTCCTTACCTCGCTTTTTATTGGAGAAATTAAATTAAATTCGTGGAGACAAGGAGGCACCTTCACGCAGTACAATGTCAATAGAGAGTGACTGTGATGAACCATTTTCCCCTCCGGTGTGGGCAGGACTTAATCATGCTCTGTCTTTATAAGACTCACTTTTGAGACCTAGTGATGTGACCTTTATATTAAATAGCTGCATATTACTGCGTATGTATAGATTCCCTAACACTCATCTATGCATTCCAATAAAGCACCTTGTCATATTGATACAGAGGGAAAAAGCAAATGGACTTGCACCAACTACAATTCTACAAAGATTTAGAGTATGGACCTAGTTTTTCCTGTTTCTATTTCAGATTTTATTTATTTAAGTTTTTATTACTCCTAATATCTACTTCTTTGAGTGCCCTCATGTTGTTGCAAATTCATTTGGATAGTCTACAGAAATGGTAGACCTCTCTTGCAGTCTCTGGAAAAACGTATTCACTAATCAGACACTGGCCTGTGAACCCAATGCCATTTTGCAGCTGCCGAAGTGTCAAATTTTTGAGCCGAGACCACAGCAATTACATTCTCAACCTGATAACACGGCACACAGCCTGTTTTGCAACTGTTTATCACCAACTGGCCGACAAGCACGCCTAATAAATGAATTATGTATTCTAGCTAGAGTATAGGATACAGAAGTACATACAGAACTCTCATGGGGGGAGATGCGTTCTACTTTTTTTAATTAAACTACAGCACATCTCCAAACAGTGAGGCAGATTAACTGAGCTGCTGGTGTGTTGCCAGAGCCAAGTCTTTACGCCTCATTGAAGGGAATTCAAAGTAAAAAAAAACTAAAATCAAAAGCGTGACATTACAGTAAATAAGCCCTTTGGTAACCCAGAAAGTCTCCAGTGAAACATAAACGTTACATCGTTTAATTCCAACTCCTAGCCGCTTTTGTTTCTCCGTTTGTAAGAATGATTTGTCCTCCAAGTTCTGTGTGGTTTGCGTGTCTACTGAGAAAGGTCCTTGCCTGAAAAATAGTTATCTGGTTTCCAGCTGTAGTGTTTCCACAAAAAAACCCTAAAGCCCTTTTAAGAAATTTCTAAAAATAAATTCTAGTGTGACTCAAAACAAAATAAATCAGCAGTAATGAATAATGGATTTCTTTTCCTGATACATTACTTTGCTCCCTCTATGCCATTTATATTAACCATTAATTAATCATTTAAATGGAACATTACTTTCTATTAGTAATGACAGGGAAATATTTGAGGTTTCCATCCCGTGCATTCCTCGGATTCTTTAGGAAATCAGTGTTGAGACTTACATGTTAAACCTCCATCCACACCCTCACGGACGAGGAAGAGACTGAAGTAGCCAACAAGTTCGTCGGGAAGGTCAAGCTTCGTTGCAACAGCCTGCAGAAAGACGAGATATTTAAATATAGAGTGTTCATTTTCACAATCAAATTCAATCTGACTTTTTTTATTTATTTTTTATTTTTTTAAAATGGGAAATGAAGAATGAAGAGGTTGAAGACAGATGTGATAAAAAAACAGCTCAGTATGAAGTGGAAAATTGGAAAAAGAAGACTGGATATCCAGTAGATCAAAAATTAGATTTAACCACCAGTGTTGGGCAGTAATGCGTTATTCAGTAACTAATATTACTTTTCCCAGTAACTAGTGGTGTAACTAATTGCTTTTCTAAAACAGTAATATTATTACAGTTACTAATCCAAGTAACGCTGCATTACTGAACACACCATCCTTGATGTGAAAGTGTGACTGTGCAGCAGGTCAGCAGCACCCGACCTTCTGTTGTTCATGTCCTAACTACTACCAACTAAAGGAAGAAAGGAGAACGAGGGAGAGAGGCGTTCTTTCGCGTAACGTAACGTTTTGTAACTACAGAACACTGCTCTTATAAATAGGCTACATGTGCAGAAAAACAGCTGTTCAAAAGTCAGTAATTACTTGCTTAATTTTTTTATTTCAGCCGGTGCCGTTAAGAAACGTTAGGCTATATGTTTTGTAAAAAACACAGTCCTTGCTACTGTAATGAATAGGCCTATGATGTTAGTTAAAAAGTCAGGAGAAACTGCTTTGTATGGGGGTGAAGGGGGGTGGTAGTGAAAGCAGGGTTTCCCATAATTAGCCTATAATTTGGATAATTATCAATGCTGAACGCCACATATTGATTTACTATTTCTTTTTACTAGGCATATTTAAAATCATATTTGATTGAGGAGCATTTAGCCTATTCGTACACCTCCTCTCACTCACTCGCTCCCTCTTTCTCTCTCTCTCGCTGTACCACCCCCCCTCCCCGCTGTCATTCTGTTGGAAACACATTGAGTAATATAGTAGCCTAACGTAACCATCAACGTAACTAGTTACTTTTACCACCCAGTAATAAGTAATAATATTACTTTTGTAAGGAGTAATACGTTACTAGTAATATATTACAATTTGTAAGTAACTTGCCCAACACCAATAACCACCACAATCACACTTTACCATCTCTATTATACAACTAACTCGAACGTGGCAGATTTTAAATGGAGGTGGATTTGGCAAATAATGTGTCGCAGTCTTAAACAGGATTAATTTAGACTCCTTTAGGTTTAAGAAGATGAATGTGCTTTGTTTTGTAATTTTATCTGAATTATTTTGATTCCATTTATGTTTGCAAGACATAACAAACTACATTTCAGAATAATGAAACTGAACACTGACTGACTTTCTATGGGTTTTTATTGTGCTGATGTTGAGTTGAGCATGAAATTCACCCAAGCAGCCATATCGATAAAAAATGTAATTAGTTTCTGATACAAGATTTAAATTTATTTTTTTTATTTAATCATCTCTTTCCAAGAACTGCACTAAGCATTCTCATTATTTTCTCACACAGAACAATGGCTTTCTGTGATACAAATCAATATTTGCTGATGTGTTTTCACATGTACAACCATTTGTTCTGTGGCCTGTTTTTTAATTCCTAGAATTTACACACACACACACACACACACAAGCAGAGGTTAAACCTGTGGTTAAACTTTCATGTGAGCACTCTAACAAGCTTGATTTACAGCCAAGAGTGACAAAGGACATCATGATGAAACATCAGCATCTTTACTACGATGAGAGTTTGTTTTAGATTGTGTTTGTGGTTATGGTCAAATCAAGAACTGACGGCAGGTGGATGTGCTAAAATATAAAAAAACGTATTAAACAAACAACCTATATTTTTAAAAAAACATGTTGAGAATGGTGTTTGTTTTTGTGTATTTGCTTTGTTATCTCATGTCATCCTGGGTGCTAAGACTTAACCTGCCCAAGGTTTATTACATTTTTAGATCCAGTAGGCTTGTAAAGCCTTTTCAACTTGCTATTCAGTGTGCTTTGTTTTGATTCGTCAGATCAAAGTAGCCCTGACTTCATGAAATCATTTCATCTTTGCTTTGGTAAAGAGGTTCTACATAAATGAATGTCTGTAAAGCTTACAGAAGAGTCTACAGCAATACAGCTTCCCTAAAATCAGTCAAGTGTCAGTGCCGTTAAGAACAGCACATACCAAATGCCTCTCGTTAAACATACACAAACACTGTGAAGGTTGATAACAAACATAAACATAATTATACAGCCTCTATTCACTAAAGAGGTTTATTTACTAAATGCGCTCATCATCTCTAATAATAAGTAGGACCTTTAATCACTGGATTGAAACATTCAGCCATGTTGCACTTTTGGGGAGCAACCTAAACACACTTGTTTTCCATACAAATGTTTAATTTGTATAACGTTTTATTACCAAATTGAATTAGAAATTTCTATAAATGATGTACTAGTAGAATACTGGCTGGAAAACGGTGCATTTGTGCATTCTTTGAAAGAGCACACCCCGGCACTTACATCAAGGACATCCTCCGTCTGATCTGAGGTCAGAATGTTGACTGTAACCTTCTGACCGTTTGAGAGGCAGATGTCTAGAGCGACTTCTTCTGTGGGAATCTGCTGCGTCTCCTGTGGGAACGACACAAAACACAACAGGCTTTCCCTTTCAGCTTCATGGGTAAGCTACGTGTTTTCATTCCTGTCGGTCAACAACAACAAAAAGAATCACACCAATTCACTCATTCGGCAGAAACAACACAGGGTGGTCAGAGAGGAGTTAAGTTTCCAGTGGAGAAAAAAAACAAAACATGCTAAACCATTCCATCTTTACACTTTTCATAAAGCGCTTCATAATCCTATCATGCAATGGCAAATAAAGTAGAGTGGAAGTACTCTTGCACTTTTCCTCTTTAACCTTTGACACTAAAGATAAGACAAGTGCAGCTACATCGATTCTAGTGGTACCAAGGTTCATTCACCACGTGTAAAATAAGAAATTTTAGCAAAAACAATAAAAGTGTGTTGAGATTTGAGTCAGATGGAGAAGATGCACACAAAAAAAAAAAAAAAAAAAAAAAAAAAAAAAAAAAAAAATCAAGGCTACTTGATGAGGATTATTTTTCTGCCACAAATGAAATGAAGTCTGACTTTTTATTGGCACAGACAGATTAGGCAGATACTGAGTGCTGATTTAAGGCAAAACAAAATCATATGTAATGTCAAATGATGTCTTCTTTTGTCCGACCAAAATTTCAAAACCCAAAACATATTCTGTTTGCAATCATTAAATATTCACATTTAAGGACCTGGGAGCAGCAAAACTGTTGCAGATTCATTTTTTGACAATCAACTAATTTAATAACTGTCTAATTGTTGCAGCTAGTAATCCCATCCATTTATTTCACCACTCTCAGCTCGCCCAGACATCAAGGCAACTGTATTAATAAGTACTGCTGTGTTTGTGCTTCTGTTCATTCCTTAACTGAACGAGGCAGATGTTGGAACAAAACCCCACAAAAATCAAATCAAAACAAGTAAGGAAAGTAAGCCTAACTGCCAAAACATATGAATATTTCAAATCTCTGAATAATAGCTTCTGAGCTAATTTTAAGAACTATAAAATCTTAAACTGAATAACCGTGGCTTCTCCTGTCCCCAGGCAGTCTCTTACCACCTCTGCTAAGTATCTTTCATCTTCCCTGTTCCCCCAGCTCGAGAGGTGGTGGTGGGGGCTTCTCTCAGAGTATATCCCTACCACTAAAAGGTGCAGATGAAATGACAACGCCGGGTGATAACTCATCTCCTATTCTGCACCTGCTGTCCTCGCAGTACATAAGGCTCTGGGTGGAGGGTGGAGGGCGGATGGCGGTGGGCTTGGGGGGGGCAGAAGAGGATAAGCAGAATGGATGTGACGTGGCTGCAGACAGATGAATCTGTCCATGAAGGTTATTGGATTTACAGCCCTCCTAGCAACGCAGGTCACAGCTTGAATGATGACGAATCAACCTCGCTACGTCGTCCGAATAAGTCATTCACACGCCATCCGTTTGAAATAGCCTTTTATAGCCAGCAACAACACACTATGAGTTGTGTTCTTACAGCATGATCCACTTCAGCTTATATTTGCTCGCATTTGAGTACTGCAGAAAGAACCTTTTGGCAAATGTGGTGGGATGAATCATTAGGTGGCTCATTTTTCCTTTTTTTCATGATATAATGGTTCAAAAGGATCCAGCTCCCACACACGATGCAACTATGTTGCACAAGGTTGCTTTCCCCTCAGCTTCATGTCTGATGCAATCATTTCGCACATTTCTGCATGCAAGCCAAACCTGAATGACATATCTAACCAACCACTTAACATGTACAGAAGACACAACCCAAGATAAGAGTACATGCTGCCACAAACTGCGACAAACAGTAAGGATACAGCTACCTCACTCGACCTCACTGCCTAAAGTAATTACTGGCCCGAGAAGAAATGACTGTATTAGCCTTTTGGTTCAAGGTGCACACCCTGCCTCCTCACAGTCCTGTTGACCATGCTGACGCAAAAGCCTAATGCAGGTACAGCACATTAACAAAACACCAACCTGCTGTGCTTTCCTTAAGAAACTGTTGAACATCTCACTGGCTCCAAGCAAGGGATCCTGACGCACTGTAGAAGCAATCAACAGGAGAAATTAGAGAAAACAAAATGGCGACATGAGTACAAAATATCTCACTGTATTTGAATTGATAACTCAGCAATAAGTTAAGGGTATATTTCAGGATGTTATGTAAACATAAACCTCCTCAGGCGAGAGCCATTTCCCAATTCTTAATTTTCCTCTTTTCACGCAATTTCCTTTTGTTCCTGTTAAATGGGTTTGACCTTTCAAGACATTTGCCAAGAAAATTTAGCACAACGTGCAAAAAACCCCTGCACTTTATGAAAGGACGCCAGTACAAAACAGCATTAACTTGATATCTGGCATAGGTTCAATTATCTGTAAATTATTACAAACCAGTTTCATCATTTTGTAATGCCCCAGATTTAGTAAATAACACACAAGATAAACAACTCCGTTATGCTCATGTCTTTGGTTTTCTACTGAGGTCGTTTTCAGATGCAGAGCAGTGAATTAAATAATTTGCATGATAACCCCGTGTCACTACAGCATGACTAAATAAATGTGTGTCAGCCTGTACACTATTGTCCAATTACTATTTTCACCTAACCCTTTGACAAAATGTCAAAGTTCTGAGCCATTTGCGTCAGAGCAGATTGTGTTTGAGGCAGTTCATTTTCCATAACTATGTAAAAAGCCATGATGTAACCAAGTGAACTTGTAGCCAAGAACACCCTGTGAGCGTATGCTCCCAGACTATGAGCAAATACACACTCGAACAACGCTTCCTTGTTCTGCTGTAACTGCTAGTCCTTGAGAGGATTAAAACAAACCCTCTACTTTGCTGCCAGCTCACTTATTCATGTGTGTACGCAGAAAACTCACCCTCGAGCCGTTTACAAAATTTGGGCAATGTGCTGAAAACCTCCCAATTAGGAATTCAGAACTCCCAAGTGGGTTCTTGAACATGATTTAAGAATTGGGAAAGAAAGCTTTTAAAAATGTCATGCGGCATGTTTATATAAAAACTACTGTCTCTCTGAACATCTGAACTATTATTTATGGCATTCAGATATTAAGTCAGCCCCTAGAGGTGGCACATAACACATCCATAAAGGATCTATACCTATAAAACTTTTAATATACCCTACCAGGTCTGAAATTCTGACTGGGGATTTATTTTGTTCATCAGGTGTGTCAGCACAACTCTTAGCTTTGGCTCCCAGTGCACTCTGTGCTCAAGTCATCAGTTCTTTAGTGAAGCACTATCATGCTTTTATGTGGCATGAAGATACCTGTGCAAGGCTGGACTCCCCGCAGACACCGAGCCAAATCATTCTTGCGATTGTTGTGGAAAAGCAAATATTTCAAGGATATGGTGTTTGTGCTGCAAAGTTACCCCTCCCCCCATACTTAAAAAAGGGGGGAATAAATTGTCAGGGACATCTATACTGCTATTCCACTCATAGAAGAATAGTATCCCATTTAAAAAATGACAAAAACCACCTCAAAGTAGCCTGGAATTTAATGCAGTGAAATGCTATACAAGCCATCTGTAAATGGTCTATTCATCACGAGTAACTCACCAGCCTGCATGTATTTCTCCAGCTGTTCACGTCTTTGTTCGACCTCAGCAGGAGTCAGTGTGAAGATCTTCTTTGGAGGGAATGCAGGCACCACGTTGCTTCCATATTCTTTCTTTATCTGTTGGCACAAAATGCAGGTTGGTGAAGGTGAGACTGCAGGTTAGCAGACTATACAAACTGTATTTCTGTTCTTCTGACAACAGAAATTTGAGAAGATTAAATCTGTGAACCCTCATATACAAGATCATATGCCTAACTCAATTACTCAACAGTACAGAGATTTAAAGAGTTGTGCATTCATTTCTCTAAGAGGTACATTCATGCTGTTTGAGATGAATCACAGGTTTATTTTAAGCCCCGTTTCAATAACTAGCTAGTGGAGTTTCCGCGCCACACACACACACACACACACACACGTCTGTTCATTCCAAGTTTACTTTGTCTTCCAGCTTCTTGACTAATTTATTCCCATTTTCTATCATCTGAGGCCTGGTAACTTACTTTAAATCTCGGAAGTCTTAAACTAAGCCATCACAGACCTCAACATCACACGTCAAATGTGCTTTCATTTTGAATGCTGCTGCAGGCAAAAGCTGTACATCACACTCATTAGGAATTTACAGACACATTTTGTTCTCGTTATAAAACACTCCTGCACATATGGGATGATGAACGTACTAAAAGGGAGAGGGGTGCTTTTCACCCCAACGCACTGCCCTTTGGTATTTTCAGTACTTCAGAGCCAGTGCTGGTTACACATACAAAATCAGCTCATAGCCACAGACACTGAGCACAGGTTACAGATGGGAAAGAAATCTGAGCTCATGCAGGTTCTTTTTAGCAAAACATGCCCTGTAGTCACCGTTGTCTTAAACAAGCTCTGGATCAGGCAGAAGTGTGACCTTGTTAGAAATCTTTATAGAACAGAAAAAAAGCGAAACAATTAACATTCAAATTTCCTCAGCGGTAAGTGGGTAGAGTGTGAGCCCCGCAATCACTGGAGTGTTTTGGGGTCATGCGTACGCCACAGGAAGCCCTGTGAGGGTTGGTTCTTAAAGCTTCGAGTGTGTCTTCCCCACACCCTGTTGCCAGGCAACAGCAACTGTCAGGCTGGATAACACAGACTTGAGGATGGAGATAGCAAAGTTTGGCCCTTGCTTGTTTAATTATTAATGTGTGAAAACAGGAGACTGGGCACTTCTGTAAGACGCATGTGTTTCATGCAGTGGTGTACATTTTGCAGCACAAAGAGCTCACAGGTAGTCAGCTACAAATGCAGCAAATAAATCCATCTCTTACAGACAATGCATCTACCTCTGCAACATCAGTTGCTTGAGCATGTTAAGGAGGGGATATATATATATATAGTGCATTTCCACCACAGCACTACAGAAAAACAAGTAGGTGCTAAATATACTAATTGCCTAACAAAACATTGCCTAGCTGGAGCTTCACTGAGGCAGAGACCAAAAAATGCTTAAGACCAAGCAACTCAACACTTTCCAACAACTATTCTTTTTCAGCTTAAGTTCCTTTTCCCAGCAGGTGAAGTGAAAGAAAGGCCAAGAACATTCTTTCCATGTCGCCCACCCCCCTCCAACCTCCTGCACAATACTGCCTATTTACATGCAATAGTTTGAGGAAGGGAGGAATAACAGCACAAGACTTCAAGCCACCGTGGTCGTGATTCAAAGTGATGGGAGGCTGGCGTATCGACCATGCAACACAAAGACGAGCGAAAGGTCACCGTGGGTGGATGTGGCGGCATTTAAACAGCTTTCAGTGCGCCTCACATACAGACCAGTCACCACAATGGGTTTATTGTGATGGTTGAAGACATACCTGTTCATGGAGGCCAAGAAGTTGACTGTAGCGTACCCGACAGTGTAGCACACCATTGACGTGGATATTGTAGGCCTGTGGGAAAGAGCGGGGACAAATTTAAATGTGAGAAGAAAGACTGCGTGAAGGTCTCACACAGTGCAGAGAAACTTATCAAAAGCTCAATCTGTCTGATAAGCTTATAGGTGGACATAATATATGTAGATGGGCAGATATATTTTACAACCTTTTTTCCCCAAATACAGGGTTCATTAAATAAAAAAAATCTTTTGATGGATTAGCCCAAATCTCAGTCTAATTTCTGACACATGTCCTAAATTGCCGGGTTATAAATTCAGTGCAGAAATAAAAAAACAAAACACTTGTGAAAGACAGTGAAGCAATAGCCTAACAGTTAACATCCTGTACCTTGAACATAAGTTTCACTACTTATTCACTCCCTCCCAACACCTCAAAACAACCTCAGTCTCCACCCACACCCGAGTGTTTCCTCACACTTTGCTTTCATTAGGAGTGGCCAAACAAATGAAGTGTGAATTGGATTCAATCAAACCCTTCTGACTTCCAACGGGGAAAACAGAACCTGCTGCACACTTTCCAAACAAAACAGCTCGTCCTTACATTGCCTAGAAGCTAATAAATACAGAAAGCAAGGAACACATGGGGAATCTTTAATTCTTTCTCCGAGACACCCGCTGCTTGTTTTGACAGACAGAAACGGAGATATCACTGGATAGTCCTCCGCAAAACCACCATTTGGAACGAGCAAACCAAATATCTGCTTGTCATCATGTTTAGAGCCAATCTCAGAAAGTAAATCTTCTTTCTGTGTCAGTTGATCATTAAGTGTTGGCAACGATGCAAAACCACAAAAATAACAATGTGATGCTTTAGTTGTGCCCTCAGGAAAAGAAAAAAAATCTTTCAAGTTTTCCCAAACACTGGCTCACTTACAGAACAGCACCCTTGAACTGCAAGAGAATGTAGTATTTTGATTTTCTAAATGATTGTTTTAATGAAAAAACAAAAACTAGGCTAGATTAGGATTGCGTGATATGGCCAAAAATGTTATCAAAATAAAAGAATTCATATCATTCAATATCGATAATTATCACAATAAATGTAAAAAAAAAATTCATTATTTCTTTCTTTTCAAAACCCCTGTATTACTTTATTATACGTTTTTCTATTATCTTAAGTTGTCCGAGCACCAAACACACGTTACTCCACCCTTTGGGGCAGTAGAGAACAGGAAACTTTGTTTGAAAATGCAATTCGCCATGTTAAAATTAAAAATGTTTTATATTTAAAGGACTAGTTCGACATTTGGGAAATAAGCAGTCATTTAAATATGAAGCTACAGCCAAGAGACGAGTAGCTCAGATTAACACAAAGACTGGAAATGGGGGAAACAGCAAACAGGGCCAAGAAATAGTTTTGCACGTAAACTGCTTTAAAACTACACATTTAATGTTTTTCCACACAAAAATAGATATTTAATTAGTTAATTAGTGAGCTTCAGATGTGCTGGTAAGTGGATTTTGTTACCTTAGGACTGAGAAAGGCTAGCTGTTGTGGTTTCAATCTAAATCTCGGCCAGAAAGTGAGAGAATATTTCCCAAAATGTCGTTTTTTTTTCTCTTTAGAATACTGCATCTGACTTACAGTACTGACCATGTACTAAAAACTGAATTAGGCCAGTTGTTTCCAAGAGACAAATGTTTAATTAGTGCTGGGCCATATGGCCAAAAATGTTATTACTATAAAAAAAAAAATTCATATAATTTGATATTATTATCACGATAAATCAGATGAAATCCAAATTTTTTTCAAGTTTAAATTATTATTTATCTGAGGTAGAACATTCAAAACAATTAAAATCACAATTAAAAAAACAAATAAATATGGATGAGAAAAATTAAGTAATCTCTTTTTTCAGTCCCTTTTCCTCAACAAAATAAATACCTTAATAGAAAAATTAAGGACTAATTTGTTTGTGATTCAAAGGAATTAAATCAAACATTTATTGAACATTTATTATATTGTTATTGAGGAAAATCATACTGGGATAAAATTATGTAAATCATCATTGTTCTATTGCTCAGCCCTAGACTAGATGTATCAGATCTGAAGAAACTGACTCATGTTTACGCTATTTTTGTTATTGAAAATAACACATGTTGCTTCATTTGCTAAGAAACCTCAGCCTCCACCAGCCTGTGTACAACTCCAGCCGGGATGAGAGAAGGGAGTGTGTTCTGTATGTTTGTCGAAGAGATTTCCCATTTGGGTGTCAAAGCACAAACCTTCAGCGCTTTAATCTCCTTCCCCTTCTGTCTCAATGAATATTTATAGTCAACATGGTGGGTCATCTGTTAAAACAAACAAAAGTTTTGAAGACCCCTGAGCACACTATTGCAAGCAGTTGCGCAAGCCATTATGGACCTACTCTACCAATCAATAGTAAAACAAAGTTAAGTACAAACCAAAACCTCTAGAGGGAAAGAGGAAGGCTTAAGAATCCTGGACAAAGGCCAATGAATCAACTGAAAGATGTGTATGTAAGCAGTATCCAGGCAGGAAGGAAGAATGAGTATGCAGAATGATAAAACAAAAAAATAACCAAAGAGTTTGAATGGATGAGTTCAACTGAGGGACAGTTCAACATGGCAAATTCCTTCGACTATAACCACTATGATCTACTACTCTTTTCTGCACACAAAGTCCAAACCAAAAATGTATTTAAATATTGACCATTTTGATCTCAGTGGAGCAATTTCACCTCGCAGATCATCATAAACCGAACTTAAACTGGACAGAAACAAAATAAAACTAACCAAAACCATCTTTTTTCGTTCCCCTGTCAACAACTCTGTTTTAGATGAAAGAAACCCTTAATTCACCAAAATAGTCTGGCTCTATGCCTTCACCGACAGCCGCGAAACAGGCTGCGAGGTCATCCTTGGGGACAAATGTTCCGGGTCAAACTAGCATACAACGACTAAAAGTGCAACATGACAACATTTTGGAAAACAGTAAGATCCTAACCCTGGGGTGACATTCTCTGCTCAGGACGCCATTACCCACTATATCTTTACATAGCAAATAGTTGTTGGCTGCTATATTAAATGTTCAGAATCTCATACACAGAACCTTTAAATAAATGTGTAGTTTGGAGTCAGTGTGCAGGCGTTGTTCTTCTAATCATTGCCTATTTCCTATAGCCCTGCAGCTACATGCGATGTGCATATTTAAGCTCCTTCTGCCACACAATGACGTATGAACGATGACATCAATTTTAGTCTGGCAAATTCAAAGAAAGGTGCTCATTTTAAGAATTTCAACCCCCCCCAAAAAGAGAAACTCTTATTTTAAAATCAAGGCTGAAGTCTTTCCTTTTTATTGATGCCTCTTATTAAAGAGGTTTATTAAAGTTTAATGCTTTTTGGCTTTTTCCCCTCTCCTTTATTGAGTTATATACCTTTTTGTGCATGTTATAGGTTTGCAAAGTGAAAAAGCCAAAAGTCCATCTCCCACAGAAAACTCTGCTCTGAACTGCTTGAAAATAACTCGTTTGTAGTCCAGCCGCTTCCTTTTCATCTTTGTGACGTCACAGGGATGAAAGCTAAATGCGCCTCATATAATGCTCGCCAAGCGGCTACTCCAACACGCCTTCAAAAACACCGGTGGAAAAACACTAAGCTGCAGCACGCACCTCCTCTCCCTCCTAAACACTAGCTACCCTTTAAGCAGTCAATGGACATAAAGTTGTTACTGTGATGTAGAGACAGAGCTCAGTTAAAACTTAATGGATGAAAGATATATTTGTTACAGATTAATAACTCACCACTCTGAAACTCTTGCTCCACTCCATGTTGCCAAGCTGGTCGGCAACATGTAGCCTACAGCTGAATCGAAGCCGTTTATGGGCTTCTAGCTGACCGGCCCTTTTCTGCTTCTGATTGGCTAGTAGTCCTTAACTAGGAACTATGTATGTGCAACTCCCAACAAAGATCATTCCGCGACAAGATGTATCACTCCATAGCTAAAATTAAGCCTTCAACACAGGGTGAAAAGAGGAGCTGCAGTGATGTGCAGTATGAAAAAAAAAATATGGTGTTTCTTGAAAATTGAACCATGTAAACCTGTTCTGGTACAACCCCTAAATAGGATTTTGAACCTGAAAATGAGCATAATACCACCTCTTTAAATCAAATTTGAGGCTTTTGATTAATATCTTACACTGAACTGTAACTTTTACTTTCCTGTTTTATTTTCTATTAGACTCTTTTTAAATTGTATTTCTATGGCTTTTGCGATTGCCCTATGTTACTTTTAAGATTTATGGAAATGACTTTGAATAGTCTTGTTGAAATGTGCTATAGATACAAATAAACTTGCCTTGGCTAAGTTTATATATTTATACATATTACCAAATGATGTCAGTCCTGATATACTGGTATAATTTTTTATATAATAAAAACAACAATATCATGATAATGGCAACTTGTCGCGGTAAAGACGTCATACCTTTCCGCACAGCAACAACAAGCACGGTGAAGGGGTTAGTTCCAAAAAGGGGAGCAACTTCAGTAGTGTGAAAGAAGTTTGGTTACAAAAGATCAGATGTACCATGGCAATACCAGGATTTTCCTGGCTCAGAATGAGCCATGGGCCTTTGGGGGGGAGGGGGGATTCGCACTACAGTAAGTATGATCGGAACCTCTTTGGGGTCGCCAAAAATTCCTCTATGCAGGAAAAACCCAGAATACGTAAGTCAGTGCAACAAGACTGTAATAACAGAAAGGGGCAATACAACAAACTTATTTAAGCAGAAGCAACAGGCTGAGTGCGAGGTTAGCAAAAAAAAAAAAAAAAAAAACAAGGAGAGCACAACAGCTATTTTGAGTTCTACACAACAAATATTTCAGTGTTTTGTCATATCGTCAACAATATCATTATTACAGAAATGCCTGAAATATTGTGATATTATTTTACAGCCACCCCTAAAAGGCATTCTGTTAAGGATGATTCCCATGTTTTCCAAAACTATAAACATAAAAGATTAACCTTTATCATATAAGTCCTAACCTGTTCCTCATCCAAAGTAAATGAGTCATCATCAGTTGCAGTAGCACCAAAGTCTGTCATCTGTCATTTACGCACCCACAAACACTCAAAGAAAACACTATAAATACCAAGTGAACCAGAGAGGAAGATACAAGTGTACCAGACGAGAGGAAGTGTGAGCACTGAAAAGCTCAGATTTGTCTGTGCTTGCACATCGCACCATATTTATAAAAAGAAAACTGCCGCCCTTGTTATTCTAAAAATCCCCGTGCAAACGCGGCAGATTCTGTGGCCTACTGGTTCCAAGGTACACAGCTCATCTCTCAGCATTATAATCAAGCAAAGTCCCTTCCTGTGGGCTGGTTACAGGAAGGTCGCAATGACAGTCTGCCAGCTGAGAGGTGAAAACACCTTGCTTTAAACTTCCCACTGCAGTACAGCCTAAGAATGTGGCCAACCAGGTGGAAACAAGCCAGAGATTGTACCTGAAATGCTCAATTAAGAACCATATTGACTTTCAACAGCAAGAGTAGGTGTTGCATAACAATGTGGCGGGGAATTAACTACATTAAATTAAAATCCAATTCCTGCACATATTATACTTCAGAAAAAGTACATTTAAATGTCATAAGCTAAGTTTGTACTTTAGGCAACAATGACAGTGAACACATTGACATGTTCAAATATTAATGAGCTAATTCCAAGGTTTTTTTCCCCCCTCTTTGCACATGAAGTCAAGATGGAGAATGACACTGAGATCCGCCAGTGTGATGTCACATGGAAATCAGATGTTGCAGATGCTATTTCAAAGCATCTGGTGAATATGAGTAACTGCACTCTTCTATACAAAAGACATCTGAAATGAAAACTACAGATCTATTATTCTAATCTATGATTATTTGTTGTTGTAGTGTTTATTCATCTTTTATCTGTTACTGAGAGGAAATAAGCTTGAAACCAAGCTGCTATGTAATGTGTTAATGGATAAGTTTGGTTTACAGGCACGCTAATAGACACACATTCACACCAGTGCTGTTGTCTAAATCATAAAGCAAGGACAATATATTATATATTATATTTTGACAAATCAATATCTTTTTTTAAACAATACTGCCTCTGCCACACATTAGCACAAGGAATCCTACAAGTGTCTGTGACTGGTGGACATGGTTTATGAGGAAAACAGTGTGAAACATCATCAGAAGCTTAGAATTTTTTAAAGCCCATGACGCTTCACTACAGCTGTCCTTGACCAACCTTCATGAATTAGCCTCTCTGAGCACTACGGAGCATGTATAGCAACTTCCAAACTCAACAGCAATTCAAAGCGTTTAAGACAAGACATAAAGCAAGACATAAAGCAAGATGTGAGAAACAGAATAGAATCAAAGAAAATAAACACACAGTTAGGCTATGGGAGTCTGCTGCAGAACAACCATGCAAGAAGATGCAGCCACAAATCATTGCTGCTCTTGATGTGCTGTCAAGACTGCTATACTTAACTGTTAAATGGGGGAATTGACAATAAAGTTAAAGCAGTGTTGGCTGTATTTTTCTCTAAACAGCGAGAATGTGATATCATGGCGGCAAACCTCAAATCTTCAGACAGTGTTTAAGTGCTGACTCAGACCTTTAAAACAAAAGGGACTCTGCTGTGCCTGAGGTAAGGAATCAGAGATTGGGGCACACTCAAGTCTCTTCAGGTGGCTTTGACAGTAAATGACAACATGACAATTGGTTCCAACAACAGAACAATGCAGCCTAAAGTTCATGCCAAACGTGATGTTGAATCATGATGAAGACCAGGGATTACTTTGCTGTTGATGCTTTCAATCTCTCAGAATCACATTCAGCCCATAGATGGTCTAGGCAGGATGTATTGGAGGTGACTCAACTTTCTCACGTTTTAACTCTCTAAAATCATGCTTATAGACCTATCTAGACGGCATCCCTATGAAAAACTGTAACTGCCAGTGTGGTACAAATTAGCATTTTGTGCTCTAACTGAGTTTTTCTTTTATTGCATCAGGCAGTTGTACCATATGGTGGCACAAAACTGCTCATGCTATCAAATAATTTACAAGAGTGATGCATCAGGCAATTGTTTACCCTATGATGACACAAAACTGCTCATGCTATCAAATCATTTGTAAGAGTAAACAGAGAAACTCGTGCTGCAGTGACATTAGGCCGACCTGTGGCCAGCTGAAGCCAGCATTTAACACAAGCTAAGGGAAAGCGGGTAAGACAAAATAAATAAATAAATAAAACCCACACATTATCATGCTCACCACATAGGTTGATCCATTTTCTCCCGAACGAACCTCCGTTTCAGGTATGGAAAAATGCATTTTAAGCTCGAAACACTGCCTGCTGCCCGACGAAACGTCCTTTAACGCCACCACCACCGCAGTTAACGATGGAGAAGACACCACAGTTTACCCACAAAGTCCACTGCAGTGACTGTCGGCGGCGACTACAGAGGAGGAGGGGGCTCTCGCACGGTTCATCCACTGGATTGTGAGTCCGGGGAAAGCTGTGCCAGTCTGGGGGAGACTGCTGACGACTTTATTATGTGGCAAACAACTCGTGTACCAACTAGCATCTGTGCAAAAAACTTGTCTCACGTCAGTGTCAAACTTTTCTCGTTCCCGCAGCAGCCATGTTGCAAGTGTTAAGTAATTGCACCTTCACTGTTGGCGTTAAAACATCACTTGCACCCACTTTTAAGTAATTTGTTATAACTTAAAACCACCTACTGTAAGATGTGAGTTTCAACGTGTACAGGTAACTCTATACATTAGCGGAACCAGATGAAGTTACCGGATAAAAGGTGCAGTTGGTTTCCTGCAAACAACACAGCGTCGCAGAGCCGTTGGCAAACCTTTCGAAATATGAGGGGAGACAGTTGCACTAGTTGTGGTTTGGCTTATTTTTCCTGTCTCCAACATTTACTGAAGAATAATCTATACAGCGACGGCGGAAACTCGTATATAAAACGTGATATAAACGGCAGAGAAAAGAGATGTACCAGGGCCGTCAAGCCATTCTGTGTTCAGTGTATCTAGTGGCCCATCAAGAGGCATTGCAACAACCTTCTGGGCCGAACCATCTCATGTTTAGCCGGGGTTGCGCCACTCTTGACGGGTAAAAACAGTAAAAGAGCACAGGCATATTTTCCATCACATATTTTACAATTAAAGACATAGATGTGTAATATAATTTTATAAATATGCCACAAACATTTTTTCCCTTTATATTTTGAATCTCATAAAATCGTCTAACTTGAAGTACCCACTTTAGTTGGTATAACCCAAAGTGACAGTGAAAGCGCAGTGAAAATTCATTACAGTCAGAAAAGAAAAAAAGATTTTGACAACGATTTTAGAAATTTTATGAAATTTTATGTTGCAACCTACTTTGACGGGTGGGGATTTATTGCGCAACATATATTGTTAAATTTGAGAAAACATGCTCGAACGCTGGCAGGGTTCACATAAAAAATGCACTCAATTCATGTGTTCAATTAAACCAAAGGCTTTTGATTAGCTGCAAAATTGATTGTTATGACATTTTGTGCACAAGTATGATGTTTCCTGTATGTATTCACGTACTGTCGTTTATTCTATCCACTACACAAGCAGATCAAATTAAATTAAATGCTCCAAAGTGAGTGTATGCGTAAGTGTAGCGCAAAATTATGGTTAGGGTTAAACCTCTGGACAGAGTGGTGGACCAGTTTCCTGTCACATGTCCTCTACAGTACGATCACATGATTTGAGTCGATGAAAATGAAAGCTGGGCGCAGCCAGCTGAAACCTGTACTTCTTTTTGTGATCTTTAATCTGTGTTTTTATGCAAGTTATCAACTGACTGATCTGAAGGTAAGACTCGGATTTGGCAATGTAATAGCAGGAGTGTTTACCAGAATAAGTAAATGACAACATATCGGCATAGTCTTGAGAAACAAGGTGTGTATAGTGGCTGTATTGTTGTTTATAACATTTTCACTTCCTTCGCACTGATTTGTATTAACAGGTATGTGAGCTCTGCAGCGGTACAATCCTAAATGGCACCACAGTGGGCCAGTTTTGCTCCTCATCAGCTGGTCGGATAGACGGGCGCTGCTGCTTGAGGAATAGCAACACAAGCGACTATGAACACATCATTGGGTAGGATTTTAATGTTGCCTTCAGGGTCAATCGGAAATGTAGAAATTTCATTTTATTACACCAAGTTATAAATGGTATGTAGATGACAAGATGTTATAAAAGTAAACGTTACTAATTCTGTACAGAACATCAGTATACTTAAACAGATACATAAATATGGTACTGGGACAAAAATAAATAAGTGTAAATAAAGTGTTCTAATAAAGTGTAAAATAAACAAAAAAATGTTAATAATTATTCAATTCAGTATTTATTTATGTATTTTTTCCATAATTGTATTTTTATATAGCTGTTGCTGTACTTTTTATATTTTTTTTTATCTTTGTTGATATGATCACTTGGAGGTGTAACTTCAGTTTTTTGGCAAAATAATCAATATCAGAGTACAGACACAAACATGTAACGTCATGTAGCAGCCAAAGGAAGGATCATTAGAACTGTTTCAGTATTTTGCAATACTATTGCATTCTGTTACCATTACAGAGTACACATGTGGTCTAGTTGGTCTTAATTGCAACCTTCATTCTTTTTTTGTAGAAGCTTAGGAGAAGCACTGCATGCTGAACCTTTTCCTCTGCCTTGTTATATAATATGTATAAAACAGATCTTCCTTCTGTGTATTATAGGCTGCCACTGCTAATGAATGTATGAATGAATGAATGAATAATGTTACATTTGCTTTGTTAATGTTTCAACATGGCTTTTTGTTTGTGTCAGGTTGGATCTGTCCAATTGTTCACTAACTCACGTGGAGGAGCTTCAGGGAGCATCAACGGCATTAATGATGTATGTATGTATGTATGTACAGTAAATACAGTTTTATACTCTTTAAAACAACCCTGCCTTAGAGACTCTGTGAGGTTGTTTCTAAGGCAAAAAAGATGACCTGTGCTATCAATACTGTACATGTTGATTATGCACGATAATATGGGCCCATTCTACACAATAAACACTGCTGCACTCAGGCAGTGCAGGCAATTCCTCAGAATGATCTTAGTGTTGATAAGATTATTCTTAGACAACAGGAGGTTAGGTGAGTTTCTTTTCCTAGCAGCAAATAAAAACTTGAATCTCTCCTGCTGGCAAGGACCAAAACTCTTCACCAACTCTTAAGAGAAAAAAAGAAATAGAGCTAAAGCAAATTAACCCCTGGCAAGTACATAATTAGAGCACTTTGAGCACAAGGAACGTATATTTGTATAAACGTGTGTATATATAAATATATATATATATATATATATATATATATATATATATATATATATATATATATATATATATATATATATATATTTTTTTTTTTTTTTGTCTTTGCCCTTCCAAAGGTTTTTTTACTTTATA
>NC_060159.1:13689282-13726299 GCF_021292245.1 Micropterus dolomieu
ACTGAAGTACTCTGGATTGACTGAGGCGTAGAGGACTCCATTTCCAAGCCGGTCACTGTTCCTGACCGAAACAAAAACAAAAGTGTTTACAGACACACACACACACACACACACACACACACACACACACACCACATGCATGCATCCTTTTGGGGTCTGAGTGTTTATAAACATACATATCAGTTTGATCTTCCAAAGAATATTGGCAAAATGCAATACTGAACCATTTCTGTTTGAAAGCCTCCTGAAGATAAAATATGTGCAGAGAATTTTTATTTTTACTCCTGAAAGAACTAACATCAGCAGGGCAGGAGTTGTTAATGTCCTGCATAATTTCATTCCAAAATCACTACATTGTCTGTGTTTAAATCACATAGAAAAAAAAACCCCATACATTTTATTTTTCTACATATTGGTAGAAGCATTTTGCTTTGGTTTGTGTGTTGTTCTGAGTGGTTTGTGATTCAATGTGGCTCTTAATGTGACCACACCAACCATTAGCAGCGGGTTGAAACATTAATTCTAGAAGAAAGAAAGAAGAAAATGTTCCTCCCCAGGCTTCCATGTTTCCCTAATTTGGTTTCTTTGGTCTGCTCGGGTTAGGTAGACGTATTTTATGTTTCTGCTACATGATTTTCTGTTTTATGCAATTGTATACTGTAATGAAACGATAGCTGTGCTCTACTTGTATAACCACAGTACATTGAAACACAAACCTTTTCCTGCTCAAGACCACCAGCATTGTGACTAAAAGGCAGATGAGGAAGATGATGGAGAGAGGAACAAAGATCATAGCGTAGAGGACGTTTTCATATCCTGTTGGGTCAAACACTTTGATTATTACAGATAACATCATTTCTGTGCTGAACATACGTGTAAGGATACAAAGGAGTTTGACGCATGACATTGTGTGTCTTACGTTCAGCCACGTAGAAATCCATAGAGTGCGTCCAGGAGCCGTTGCCAGCCAGTGACGTGGCTCTTACTCTGACCGAGTAGTTTCCTGGACTGAGGTTGGACAGCCGGACGCCACGCTGGGCCTGATACATCTGACCAGAGACACATTCGTGTTTCTCGGCCTGACACAAAACAAAAAAAAAAAAAATAAAGAGCGTGTTATCGACTGAACTTTAAAAATCAGAACACAGGACCTGCCTGTTCCTCACTGTGCGATAAATAGTAAGGGCAAGACTCACAGTGCCAGACTCACCCTCCTTCATGATTAACAAATAATAGGGTTCACTCAACATAACTTGGGTCACTGGGTCAGCTGATAGATCAGTGAGTTCTTTTAAGAACAATTGCTGCCACTTAACAAATTGCGGTTTCTTTGTTTTTATGGTTGTGTTTCTGATACTTCACTCCTGTTAACTGGGTTTCTCTCTTCTGATTCACGACCAAAACTGTTTCTTGAAAATTAGCATTTACTCTTACACTATTACACTTTGGTTTTCAGGATCTACCTTGCACTACCCCCAGACCAATAGGTCACGCTTCAATATTGCCTTTTGCCATTGGCATTTTTTAGTGGAAGGCCTAGTCCACTGATATATATTAATCTGATGTGAGGGCTAAAATTTGATGTAAATGTCAGACCACTATTATGTAAGTATGGCTTCAACAACAACACATTTTTAATACACAGTATGGATTAGTTATCAGATGGACATAATGAAATATTCGCAAAATCTGGAATAAAAAGGTGTTAGATTTGATTGTTACAACCTACAAACAATGGGGCAACAGACTAATTTAGTCTATGGAGCAAAATTAATGTTTGGTATTCATTTAAGGGCTGGTTGGCTAGTTGGAAACAGAGGGGTCAAGCAGCATTTTGCTCAGATCGTGACAGTGCTAATGAATAAATTCTGAATACACATAATTTTTAAATTCATTGTCAGAAAGAGCAATCCCCCCCAGTGGTAGATGGACAGATGCGGTCTTACCTCAGTAGCCAGTTTAAACTTGATCTCATACATGAGGATGAGTCCGTTGGGGTGAGTTGGCTCTGGCCAGCGCAGAAACACCCAGTCCTCTTGGCCTTCCCAGGTCACTAGGCCGGGTATGTCGTCAGCCTTTTCTGGAGAACCGCAGGGAGAATAGGTTACCATGGTGACCGCAGCGGTCAGAGGTTTTAATTCCTGCAACAGCCTTGTGTGTCCAGCATATTTTTAAACATCTGCAGCGGCTAATTTATCTGAAAAATCATCTGGGTACCTTCAGAGTCTTGGCAGAGATACATACAGGTAATTCTGTACTGTACAGTTATTATTATTAATTAGCATGTGCTATATTATTTAAACACTTCATTTCTCCTCTAACCTGCAGGCTTGGTTCGGGAGAAGACAAACTCTGCAGCGCTGCAGCGTTGGACCTGTCGATTGCAGGCGTGAACGTCGATGCGGTAAACTGTGAATGGCTGCAGGTCAAAGATCTGCAGCTCACGCTCCGTCACCGATTGCTCCACAAACTCAAACTCTCTGTCCGCCGGCTCCACATCCGGAGTACTGCTGTTACCAGCGGCTTGGAGTGGAGGAACAGTGCTGTTGTTAGTGTGCAGCCGGTTGCGGCGGGAGTGAGTGGAGTTGGCGATGCCAAAGAGATCTCTACGGCGGCGATCTGGTGGCCTGGAGGTGAGAGGAAGAGAATAGTGGAGTGGAGATACATGAGGTGTAGGAGGGAGGGATGGATGGAGAGAGAAGACAGAGGACAGTTTTAAGTTAAGTATGGTAACACCAATATAATCCAATCAAATACTAGCAGTTGCTAGGAGCAAATGCTACAAGACACTAACAAAAGTAAAATGAAAATGTAACATGCAGATTAGAGGAGGATTTTGCACAGAAGTTGATGAAGCACAAGATATGACTAGCTATTGGAAATCCTTCCTCCCTCAAGCTTCAGTCTATGCATGATTTGATCATTTTCCTTGCCATTTGGCTTTAATTTAAGCAGCTGGGATGAAACTTGGTAGGGAAATTCTAAATAAAATGACTCAACGGTTCGGTGGATTTTGCAGCTATTGAACCTTCACAAGCAGTTTCATGGCAGCGTGAGATATACCACACCCACCACTACCACATTTGATCACAGTGCAACCAAGTTGTTCCTTAAGCATGTGAAAAGTTACAGTATTTTGATCTTGGAAAAAAAGTTTGTCGTCACGTGTAACGGGCAAATGAGCAATGTTGTTCTTCTGCGACGGTTTCAGACGAAATGTGGACAACTTTCTGGTGTATATGTAACAGTCACATAAGCAGAGTTCAAAGATACAGTTTACAAGGTGACATGCATGCTGGGTTCACACACCATTAGCGGGAAATGCAGGAAATGTCATGGCACCTATTGGTTATTTTTGGAAGAACATACATCCACTCTTTTGTTCTACATCTGCAAAAACCACCGAGAACTAATTAAAATCAGCTGGTCCAAGCTCTGCATGTGTGTGTGATACACATGTCTGTAGTGCGAGGCAGCGGGCCGACTCCCTAAATCAGACAGAAGCCAAAACATAATTTAGAAACTTTTTAGAAAAGTTTAGAAACTTAAAATTCATAACGGAATTATAAAGAGGGTATCTGGGTTGTTGTTTGTAACTACTAAGCATAACTATATAATGGCCTGATCTGTTGTGAAGTTACCTGGAAAATGACCCTCAAGCATTGCAAGAAAAATTCCACATTAAAAGCAGCGAAAGAGTATTTACTTTTCGATTCATCGTTTTGGTTTAGACAAAGTTACATATGAAGTTATATGCTGTCATGGCCAGTGCACACCTTTGTCATACAATAAAGCATTGATGGTGATGAGTCGATTACCTTGGTGTAAAAATGGAGTTGTGCAAGAAGTTTTCAAAGACTTTCCGGTAGGAGGCATCAGCAGCTTCGGCCTCCAGGTCCTCAACGGATTTGGGGCAGGGGCAACAGGGGCCTTTGTCTGCCCCCTCAGAATCAGGCTTAGTGGGCTTGGTGTCCTCTTCCTGGTCTCCCACGCCTATGGCAGCGATCCTTATGGGGATCTTCAGCTCTAAGGAAGAAGAAGAGGATGCATTTCAGACAGGTGTACTACAACTAGCAATATGGTGTATAAAGTGTGTGTGTGTGTGTGTGTGTGTGTACCTTTAGAGCAGTAGTTGTGCTGATACAGCTCTTGGTCTTCGGCTTGTTGCTGCCACCTGACCAGGTAGTAGGTTTGGTTTCCGTTTGGTGAGACAGGGGGCGACCAACGCACCACCAACTGCGTAGAAGAGTTAGAGTACGCTCGCACATCCTGAGGCATGGAGGGTGCTGAAAGAGAGACAACAATAACAACAAAAAACACTAAATTATTCTGATTCTGATTATTCCCTCCGCGGCTGCTGGAAAATGCTGCCAGTGCAGATGTGCTTCTCTGACATCACAACGCTGTTAAGAATTTACAGCACAGCTGGATTTAGTTAAAGTAGTCTTCCAGTTCATCTAATTATATTATATATTATTATAGGTCTTTTTTGTAACTCCGTTTTCCTCCATCTCTTTGAGATGCAGCTGTGTTTACTAATACAGTCTTCTCCATGTTTGGATTACGTCATCGTGAAACAATCCCACATCTATTTGAAAAACAAGCAGCAGTAAGAACAGAACATTTACCTGTCAGTAAGCGTGCTCTGGTGAGAATGAACGTTAATATCGTAGTGAAACAAATCAGACGAAGCGTTCACGACTTTCCAATCTTCCAGCACTGCTACAACCACAACTGACTGCTCTTCCTTTACTGTCCGCCTGAATTAAGGAATGACTTCTGACCTACATACTACACTCACGAAAATGTATCGCTTCAAGACACTCTCTGACATTACTGGCTTTTATAGGCTTCGCTGAGATAAATTTCAAGCTCACTCTTTTAGTACCTCTGTGTTATTTGCAATCAATCTTGGCTCACAGTAACGTCTGTAATATCTTCTGTGACAATGCAGCCTGCTACCCTTAACCTTAACAACTGGTTGCTTGTAACCTTGGTGACCTATGAAACGATACCTACCTGAAGGGCTGGTGCGGATGTAGACCACCTTGCTCTTGGCACTCGGCATATGTTTGTCCTCCACCATGAGTGTGATGGCCTTGACGAACACAGCATACTGCGTCCAGGGCTTCAGGCCGGACAGCAGGACTCCGGGGTCAGAGTCCTTGTCTGGCCTCAACTCCACGTCCACCATGTTCCAGCTGTTGGAGCCACAGCCATCCTGCCCCTCGAACTCTGTGATGTTCTGAAATGGCCTGGAAGCAAAAGGGTTAAATAGTTACAAGTATATTCACATATATTATTGAAGAGATGTGACTTAAGTTAGTGTGTTTCTCAGATCTTCATAGTTAATAAGACTGTTTTATTCTTGGGTTAACATTGTCACATGTCAGAAACTCCAAATGTGTTTTCACCCCCCCCCCCCGCTTTTATGAATATTTTCAATTTGCACAGAAAAAACCTGAGTGGAAAAGCTAAAAATTTGAAGAAAAAAGGTCAAAATAAAAAAGGTTTTTATGCTTGACAGAGGTGGAAAAGTTGGTGTATCGATAAAATGAGTGCAGTGGAAACTGACTTGGTAGTTAAATCGTGACACACACACGAAGCAGGTGACTTAAATGACGAGAGAGAAAGAGAAAAGTAGCGGAGATAGTAACGTTTCTCAAATTAATACATAAGACAAACATAATCTTTGCGTCACGTTTTGCACATGTTTTTTTTGTTCATTTGAGCTTTGACTGAAACTCTTTAAATTACGTCATGTTGTTGTGCCCTCTTCTTCTGCAATGGCTTAATGGCACCCGACTGGAGAATTGCTGCCTCCAGTTGTTCATCTTAATAAGCCCAACTTTTAAAATAATCACATAACAGTAGTGGATGGAAACGCATATTAATTAGCAATTTCTTATGTAGATTTATGTAAATGGTTTTAAAATTTGCACCAAATTTAGAAACTTGGCTCCACATGGCTACTAATTAAATTGATTTTATTTGCTGCTCAGTGTATTTAAAGTCCTCTTAATAAATCTGATAGTGAGGTTCAGATAGAGCTCTGATTTTTGTTTGTATCACTGCTACAGTCTGTAGTGCTCAGGCTGGGAAAGGAAGCAGCTAACAATTGCAGGCAAATCTGAGAAACGCACGCTTCCTTGTAGTAGACGATAAAGCTGATGAGGTCTCTGTAGTCAGGGGGGCGATAGCGTTGCCAGGTGAGTTTGATCCTTGTACTGCTGGTGCTGTTGGACTTAAACTTCAGGATAGTACTTTCACCTATGGGAGAAAGGAATGAGGGAGGGAGAGTCGAGTTAAAATCAAAGTGCTTCAGTATGTTTTTGTTAAAATATGCAGCAATTAGTTTGGTTGACAGTGGTGCAGTAAATACTGACATGTGGTGCGGAACAACATCAGGCTCAGAGGAGGCGTTTGCAAACGGTTTGTAAGCTAGAGTAACTCCTCTACATGTACAGGACCGTAGCCATTTAAATATTTGTGGGGTTGAAGCTCACGCGACACTTACAGATGGCTCTGTCGCCGTTGTTTCGGAAATCGCTCTCCTCAAAGTGGCCCTGGATGCCCGTCTTCTCCCACATCTTGCGGATCTCGGACGTGCAGAGCTTCGGGTTGGCTCTAAAGAACAGCGTCCCTGCCTTGATGGTGAGGTTGTGCTGCTTCCAGTCCCAAAGATACTGGAGCTGCTGGTTGTCAAATGCCGAGAAGGCATACAAGCTAGAGGGCAGAAAGAAGAGAGGAAGAATGAATGCTAGGCAACAATGTATTTCTCAAGTCTACATTCATTGTCTCCTTGTTGGGTTATTGTCGGTTTTGCTATTCATGCCAAGTTGAAGGCCTACTTTCTGATCAAGGACAATGCCATATTTTCAGTGCATAAGGGAGAGAGAAATGGAGAGGGAGAGGAGCAGTTTTTATGAGTCGTTGGGTAACACCCAGACATTCAGGAATGACTGTTATGTAGGCCTTGGGACAGTAAGATTCCTGTGAACTCATGGAGAAACAGACGGAGGAGGGAGTCAAGGACTCTCTATGACCCTGACAGAACCTTTCCTTGTACTGTGAATGTTATGCTGTATTATAATTTTGCCGTTTTTTTAATTTAACATTAGTGATATTACAGACACCAACCCAAAACAAGTAGGTAAAATACTTTCCAGTCTGCACCCTCACAGTCAAAACATCCTTTCCTTTTCTCAAACATTTCAGTGATGACCTCGACTAGTCACATTAAAAACACCAGTGTTTTAGTGCACAATTGCTTGGTTACTACGACAACTCTCTACAGCAACCGGGCAAATCTGGGATTAAAAAGTGTTGTCCCTCACATTTAGAGTGCGGCAACAAAACAGACTCTTTAAAAAGTCAGTAATTTATCCAGTCTGTTGACCATGGAGCCGAGTACTATTCACTACAATAAATCAATATTCAAGAGAATCCTCTGAAGCAAAGGCTGTTTCAAGAGAAAACAACCCAGACTGTGAACCAACATCAGTCACCTGTGAGCCGTTGGGGCCTAAACTGGGATTGCGTGTGTGCGCGCATCTATGCGCTTGCAGTTTAATTGTGTGCGTTTTGAGTGTGTGGTCCTACTCGTCCAGAAGGTCCTCTCCATCGATGTATCTGAGGCTGCGGAGGAAGGCCAGGGAGCTCAGAGTGTGGGAATGTCTGATCCACACATAACCCGTCACCCTCTGGATCAAACCTGTGAAACTCTCCAGCTCTGCCACCATGTTGTCTAAACAAACACAAAGACGCCCACAGACACACCGCTGTTATTAACCATTGTTTCATTAGCGTCTATTGATGCATTTCTACCTTTTTGTTTTACTTTGCACTAAACTACGTTCATGGTTGACCGCTTTGTTTTTATACGTGATTTACTGAAAATCACTTCGTTAAAACATAAACAAACAGCTATATACCCGAAATCCCTTTTCTTTTCCTTACTCCATTTATCCTTCTCCCTCCATTCCCAACCTCCCCCTCCTCCTTTAAGGCTCTTCTTCCTCATCCTATTATGTGTATTTCTAATTTTCCAACACCTGGAAATTATACAGAACTTTGGTCTAGACTAATCCTGACATCACTTCTGCTATGTAGAACAATTTATGGTCTGTTAAAAACAGTTTTTCCAGACTGAGAAATTTGGCACTAACGCCTTATGAGACTACAGGTGTCATCAGTCATGGTTTAACAGTAGGTAACCAACAAACCTCTTTAAATTTCCTGAGCAGCTGACAAATTGTAGAATGGTGCTAGTGGTACAGTGTAGTACTTACAGCCTCTCCGGATGTTGATATGCAGGTTGCCTTTGATAACAGTGCAACCTTTGAGAGACTGAGCAGCATCCATGGAGTCGATGACCTTCTCTTCGCATACTTTATCGCACAGGCCATCGCAGGCTGTACAGAACATACTGGAGACAGGAAGCGATAGAGGGGGACAGGAGACGGTGACCGTACAGTGCCTTTTTACTGACGTACATTCATTCCATAAACTCCTTTAATCTCCTTATTTCTGTCCCTGAAAATGTTTGTCAGTGTTTGCCAGCGCAAGCTAAATGATGTCAAGGAGAGATTCTGAGATTTAACTAGAAGATTTCATTATTCTACCAAACTACAGGTTTATTATGGGACTCCGTTTACCTCAAAACAAACTGACTTTTATTGTAGCAGTATATTCAGTTTTTGCCCTGATAAAATGTTAAAATGGAAATGGGGGGGGGGGAGCTCACCTGTTGGGTGCGGTGCGCATGTACCCTGGTGGGCATTCAGACATGCACTCTCCACCATGGATGATGAAGCTGTCGAAGTCGGGGAGGTGGACTTTGGAGCAAAGCTCGGCACTGATGCAGCGCCAGCCCTCGAACTTGTAGGTGTTGGGAGGGCAGTCAGCCACGCAGCGTCCTTGGTGGTAGTAATGCACGCACGCCGCACACGCTGTGTCACTACCAGGGACTGTGCAGCTGCCCAGACACTGAGGGTGGCAGCACTCGCCATCCGGTGTGCACGCTCGCCGTACACACTTCTCTGGGCACTCTGGTGGGGAGAGAAAAAGAGTGAGAGAGAAAGTATGATACCTTTGCAAATGAATAAAAAATATTGACTTTTTTCCCAGGATGTTAAATTTTTGGTAATTTAAAATAATTGACATGAAGACACATTAGGACATCTGTCACACTACAGAATTTTTACATATTACACAAAGCAAAATCAGCAAAGCAATCTGACAGCTGAAAAGCTCTCACTTGAAAAGGTAATACAAACCAGAGCTTTCCTTTAGTGTATCCCCCCAAAATATTCCTTTAATCTGCAGAGAGTTAGATGGTAAGATTGATACCACTCTCGTTTCTGTATTGACTATATGAAGCAACAGCCAGCAGGGCCTGGCTCTGTGCACAGGAAACTAGCACTTTTTAAAGTTCACTACTTAAAATGTCTCATCTCGTACGTTTAATCCATACAACAAAATGAGGTCTAAAAATTACACATCGGTTTGTGTGCGGACTGAACAAACGGGATATTGTGATATTTTGGGAAAAATGCTCATTCACATGTTTAGAAAACAGAGGAGAGCAAGAAAGAATACTTTGCTAATTGGTACTGTGTCCTGTTTTGTTTTTCTTAATATCCGCATACAGAGGACTGCCAGTCTAGATCTGGGACACCCTCTCATCCACAGCATGAGTACAAAATTTTGTGGCAAGTGTCAAATGTTGCTATTAGCATTAGGATGCAGTTCTAGTGTGATAATGGATTGCAATGTGGTGTTTAAACTAGCTGCCTAGTCTGGATCTGGACAATCAACAACTGCAACTTAAAAAGGAACATCAGCTCTACGTTATCCCAACAACACCTGCCTGAACGTCCCTGACTTTAGCGAACGTCAGCGTTTAACAAATAAACACTACCAGTCAGTCCCTGGCTACAGTCCTGAGCAAATGATTTGCATTTAGTGGGGAGTGACTGACAACACACATTAAAACAGGCACCCATGAGGAAGGTGTGCAGTCTGCTTCAAAAACACCTTCGTATGTATGGGTTCTTTTGACTATGCATAAAGCCAAACAAACCATGTCCAGAGAACAACCTGTCAGAGCTGTTTGTCTTCTGCTTTTGTTTGCTGGGTGGGCTGGTGTTGAGCCCAGTAGCGCTGTGCGGAGTTCATCGCAGAGTCACAGTGACAAAAGATTCTCCGCCCCGGGTTTTCCACCGAGCGCTGCTACAAATAACTCCTCCAGTTGCTGCGGTGTCCCTCTAAATAAGAGGATATTGTAACTGATGACAGAGGATACTGATTGAGGAGCTCCAGAAGGAAAAACACTGGACTGACCCAGGTGCAGTATAGAACGTGGTGGCTTGTTGGTCATTACGGCAGGGGAATTTAAAATCACCTTCATCATCACGATTAAAGTAAGCAATTAACGTTTAACCCAGCTTTACAGACAGCAGCTCATTGGTTCAACATGAGCAAAGCAGATTGGTTCAAACTCACTCTATAGAGAGAAATGTTCAAGACCTTGAAAGCATCTACACTATCTACCACAGAAACAAACACTAATTGCTATGGAGACGCTTTAAAGCACTGCTTGAAATGATTTGTGTGTGTGTTGGTGAGTATGTCTCCTGTAAAAATATCAACAACTAGATGACCAAAAAAATAAATGAATAAATAAGTACTTTTGATTATGTCATCCACTTATATTAGCCAAGGGCTGTGTTTAAACAGAAACCAAACAAAGTGAAGTTATGGGAAATGTTTACAGGATGGTGAGTGAGAAAACACTGAAACGCGTTTCAACACGTTGTCTCCGCCGTCTCTGTCAAACAAACTGAAGACATCAGGCCAAGCGGAGATGCCTACTGCTACTCTCTTATTTGTATTTCAGTGATTTCTCCATCATGGGTCCAGATTTCTGTGTTCAAAGTGAGTAAACGGGCGATGAAAGGGCTGGACGCTGGTTGTAAGTCTCTCTCTCTCAAAAAAAAAAACAAAACTGATGTCAAATTGGAAAAGGAAGTCATTCCCAGGGCCTGAAACAGAACAGAAAGTTCCAACCATCTGCTTAATCTGTTTTAACGCTTAAGAAAGGGTGCTTTCGGGAAAAACGGCCGCCATAAAAAGCACAGCTGAATTTTGTCCATCAATAATAAATCGATAATAAGACGATATTTGGCATCCTTCAAAAATGTGTCTGTAAAAGTCTGATATTGTGCTAGCTCACTCGTGACATTAATGGAAACAGGTCTCTTTTATTCATTTCAAACTGAAGTATTCAAATAAAAACCATTTGATCTGTTGCTTTATTAGCCCTGAGCTCTGTCGTAGCTGTGGGCTTAGTGGCTTTGATTCGGTCATCATCAGCGTAATGGTGTTTGAACCTGAGTTTGTTTTTGAACCGGTGCCTTGGCTGGTTCAGACAGCTGACTCCCAAAGCTTTTGTTATTCTCCATATTGTGTGTGGTGGTTAGATTGTGGTCTTTAACGCCAACCGATTTTTGACACAGTTTGCAGATTGACGTCTTTTGAGCAACGTCCGTTTTTTTTTCCCCAAAGCAAAACCACCTCCATGAGAGTGAGGATGATCCACGTCTAGTTATTCAATCTAATGACGTAGTCTACGAGGTTGCTGGTGTCAGTGTTTTATCTCCTAGCGCCGTTTGTTCACTTATTAACTTCAGTCACGCATTTTTCGGCAGCTATTGCTTGTTTAACTCTAGCGCATGTGTACTGCATGCATGACGCAGTAAATGGGACGACAAGGTGTTTTTGAGGTTTTAGAAGCCACCAAGACAGAAATACAGAGGAAAAAGTAGCCACTTTGAGCTACAATCCCACCTGTCAGTGATGACTTGTTGAGTTTCAGGGTAAATGTTTATTGTTCGTCATCCCGCTGAACTACAGTTTTTGCATGCTACACAGCCTGTCAGACCAAATAAATGATAATAGAAAAGGCCTTGATCTGTGAAACCAATCCAGCACATCTGCTTGGGAAATCCCTAATTGCAATATAAACTGCATACCATTAATTAAATACAGCATCTATGTGCTGCCAGGTGTTTTAAGCACTTTGTTTTTCATTTACAAGTCATTTCCCCCTGAGTGACGTGTGAGTTCCGGGCAGTAGAGAAATCTACTGTTCTTCCCATATGACAAAAAAAATCATCATCAGGCAGTGCCCATGAGATGACCTTCCAGCCCGCCTCCTGACTGACACAGAAGCCAATCAGAACCTTCAGACTGTGTGGTCCCACCAACCATTCAGCAGGCTGTTTGTGTTCAGCAGGAGGGAACCAGTGCTGCATTTCTCTGGCACAGAATGTTCTTTCTCTGCTCCGAGCACCCCCCCACCCACCCACCAACTCCATCTCGCCCTCTGAACCCTACAATGGGGTGATGGGGGCTGTGTTCAAATGGTGTAATTTTGCAATGTGATAATGTACGGCCTCAGGCCTTTAGAGAGAGGAAGGAGATAATGTGTGCCTGGAGTTTGGCTCAGGTTGGAGCTGTTAGTCTGTACCCTCCTGGACATAACTCATTGACCAGTATAGGGTGGACAGCAGCGGTGGTGGTGGTGGTGGTGGGGGGTGACGGGTACATACAGTGTAGATCAGCATTCCACTGGACATCTGCAGCATAATGGATCCCAGCTTTTACTCTACTTACTGCACTTGGGTTGATGCAGAGCTGCAGCACAAGGGGAGGTGGTGGTGGAGTAGGAGGAAGGGGTAGAGGAGGAGAACAAGGAGGAGGAAGTGTAAAGGGGTGAATGAGGAAGAAAATGAACTACAGATGGGGGAGATGTGGAAGAGGACATGGAGGAGGAAGCTGGAGAAGGAAGGTGTTTAAAGATGGAGATAAGGGGATGGAAACCAAAATCACCCTTTAAAAATGTATTTTTCAAAGCAACACACGCGCACACACACACACGCACACACACACACACACACACACACACACACGGCAGAGCTGCCAGCTGGGGGAGCCAGACAACACAAACACAAATAGAATTAAGCGGGTGGTACCATTTCAAAATATATGAAATGATAACTATGAATTGAGCTCACTCTATTAAAAACACTCATCATCAGTGTTGTACCAAGAGTAAAGACCAAAGACACTGAGCTTGCTTAAAAAAAATACCTCATTCAATCACATATTATTTAAGCTGCGTTACTTAGTTTTTGGTAAAAAAACAACAACCAAACAAACCAAACAAAAGTGAACGCTGGTGATTTTTTCTTTACACTAAACATGTTGAGCATCGAAAAAAACTTTTAGGGTACATAATATACATAATTTAACTTTGGGAGTTTTCAAAGTCTGACTCTGTGCACCATATTCTATACTAAATATTTAGTGCTGCTGACACTGTCAGGTGACCTTGGACTGCCTGGGGTGTGCTGAGGGTAATGGGGTGTCACTGACAATGCTGGACCACAAGGAAAATCAGATTGTTAAAGTGTGTGTTTTTTATTATTTTTTAACATTTTATGAATACAATCTACCTAGGTTATTACTTCCTGTGCCCAAAGACTAGAGGTACTAGAAAATGAATGTGTAGGTTGTAGAAAGTTAAAAAGTTGCTAGTCTCCACGCATTAAAACGGTTCACCTTTTCCATTCTGTCATTACGCAGCACTGTCGGCTGTAGGATAAAGATCTCTGCTGTGGGTCATATAGCCGATACAGGCCATTCCAGGGAAACTGAAATACCAGCCCAGCAGGAAGGTAGGCTGGGAAACTCACACCAGTCACGATCCAAACTGTGGGAAAATGCCTGGGTGGCTGCTTCTAAACTAATCAATTATAGCAGCCACGTAGCATCAAACGATGTCAGAGTCATATAGGATAATAAAATTTATTGCTGGCTGGTTAAACAGTGAAAGTGTTTCTCTCTCCCTCTCTCTCTCTCACACACACACACACACACACACACACACACACACACGCTCTCCTGTTGATCAGCTGATCAACTAAGAATTAAAAGCCTTTCTAATTGTTAATCCTTGTTTTCAGCCCGCATCCTCGTGGTGATAGGAACAGGATGTCCCACACAGACAAACAGTTGCTGGGATGACGCTCCAGGCTTTAGCAGTGTATACTACTCAGCAGCACAACACAACAGTAACAGGCAACGGCAGATGTCTAGACTGATGACAGCAGAGTTGATTCAAAAACACAGACAGTGATCTGTATTGGCTTTGTAGCCAACAGCACTGACTGTAATATTTCAGTTCATAACAAAAGTTATGTTGTTAAGGACAAATGAGTATTAACAGTGCATTTGGCATCTTTTTAAATCTGATTAATAACCTCAGTCTTTGCCATGTTAAAGACCATCAAATAGGTCCACAGAAGGTCAGTACTACTCAGTAAACAGTACTTTAACTTTTTTACATGATCCATGATTTTAACAGAAAAAAAATGTATGCATACCGTTTTTGCTCAGCAATAGCGAGAAGGTGTATGAGCCAAATACAAAGGATTTGCTCCAATGACATAAAAATACAGGGAAAAAATATTTTGTTGTGGTTTTACAAAATCAAGTTCAAACTTATGGTTTTGGGCTTTATAAATAACTTGACTCGATGGGGAAGTCAGATGGAAATGGCTGTAGTCAATATTGGGATTGTGATGGGGTTTTTTTTCCATTAATTGTGTTGTCCTGGTGACAAAGACTGCCAGGAACAGGCCCCTGGGGCTCCTTCAACTTCCTGTATGACTTGGTTTTTAATTACCAGTCCCACTACGGCAGGACTGAACCATTATGTCTAAAATGACTGTAAGTAATATTAATGCCAACTACAGGATTTGTTCTGACGTCCAAAATGTTTCAGTAACAATATCCACAGTCTACGATACATTCATAGACAGTAAACAAACAACTGTGATAAACCATGATGTGCCAGAGTGGGCTGTCATTGCAGGAATTAGGCAACATGGATGAGATACAGTGCGATCACCAAAACCAGAACATATCAACAATAATATCACCAATAATATCAACAGAGTTCTACTCCAAACATCTAATCAATTGTCTCTGAGGCTACCGACCAGCAGACAAAAAATATATTGATCTGCACCATTTCATTCATCTACATTCAGCCTCATTCACTGCATGTGTACAGCTTCGATTCCCAGCGTGAACTCAAATGGGTCTAAAACCAATTGGCTAGCATCTAGCTAGAAATGTCTTTAATTCCCTCAGGCTTAATCAGGTGGAATTTGATTTCATTTTTTCCCCCCCTTTCCCTAAATCAGAACATGCACATGCAAACATTAATAAATGGGTCAGCTTTTTGGTTCAGGTTATGCAGATTAATTAAATTACATTTATTCATTTAGCTGAAGCTTTTATCCAAAGCGACTTACAATTGCTATATTATGTCAGAGGTTGCACGCCTCTGGAGCAACTAGGGGTAAAGTGCCTTGCTCAGTGACACATTGGTGTCTCACAGTGGATTCGAAACCCAGTTCTCTCACACCAAAAGCATGTGTCTTATCCACTGCTCCATCACCACCACCAATTATATATTATTTGCAAATACAGAACTCAGAAGGTTGTACAACAAAAGCCACTAAAAGCTGAGTGTTGGTGTTTCCACACTCACTTTGGCGACTCTGAGAGTGGTTGTCTGTCTTTATGCTCTGATTGACTGGCAACCTGTCCTGGGTGGATCCCTCAAGGATAAGCTGGTACAGGGAAAGGATAGATATTTCCAAACTCCACACACTATGTGAAATTACCAGCACCAGTGTGGCCTTCTCAGACTGAACAAGAACTTGGTGACGGACAGGAAACAACAATATTGCTGTGTTTCCTGTCTCGCACAAAGCATGTTCTGTTACAGCCAGACAGTCTGTCAGTGTGTGGGTTCAGTCAGTGAATCAGTCATTCACAAAACCAGTCAGTCAGTAGTGTGTACGTTGTCTACAGGCTGATTTGAGTCAGTACAAGGACCTCCATTTATTCAGTCCATTCACAGCTGACCAGTACTGTCCTGTCCACCTCTTGAGCCTCCCAACAGATACCAGACATCACAACCAGACAGTCAGTTCAACTGGTCAAATGCATTAGACAGCCACAGACATGACAAACTGCCGGTCAGTCTTGCCTGACAAACAAGGCTTTGAGCAAAAGAGGCCACCAACAGCTATGTTTTTGTTTGGGCTGCCAGAATCTATGAACAATCAAAATCGCTATATTCAAACATAATAACAAAGAGTACCAGAGTTACTGGAATTCTTTTCGTTATGTAATCTTCGAGCCCTCTTGAGAATCACTGATAAAAATGCATGCCGTTGCACATTTTATTTGGTAGACTTTGGTAAAAAAGACCTAAGACCTTAAAAACCTGTGCCTGGATGGAAACAATTAGTAGAAACAGGACAGAGGAGGTATCATTTTCGTTGGCTGGTGCAAAGTAATGTTGTAATGTGGATGCCAAATAGATGAACAATTAATAAATCAACACAAGGGTTTTCCCATCCCAAAAGGTTTGATTACACTTTTAAGTGAAATCAGATATCTATTTTATTTAACACCGAGGCAGACACTTGAACAAGTACAGGCAACATTCATATTAAGCACCAGCTGTATAGTGAAGGTAAAAAGCTACAGGTTGCACAGTGTTGCTGACAGGAATATCAAAAGTAATGCTGGATTTCCTCCTCTTCTCCTCTCAGTGTGAGGAGACATCCCTCAAGAGATGTGTGGCCTGAAGCTTCATGTTGATGATTGCAGTCTGTTCAAATGGACAAGAGAGGTTTAGCATCATTCCCGTTAGTGATGAAAAGCTGGACGTGGCTCACTCTCTCAATAAGAGGGGACTCACACAGGGCTCTAAAGACCCTACTGCCTGCCTACCAATAATATTATACCTCTATGGACTGTAGGTCATGAGACACTGGATCAGATCTTGTTGCCGATTCATGTGACAGCATATACAGGCCCAATACCTGTAGTGATCCAATGGTCGAGTCATGATTCCCAAACAAAACCAGCAAACCAGTTCCCCATGGTTGTAAAGTAACTCGACTTATTGGATAAAAGAGACTACACTTTGAATGACATGCAATGCCTTAAAAATGTGTTGTTAACCTTAACGGCTGTCCCCCTCCCCGCCCCCCTTCACACGCACTCCAAGAAAGAAGCCGTGGCTGTCTGTCTGTGTGTATGTGTGTATGTATATATATATATATATATATATATATATATATATATATATATATATATATATATATATATATATATATATATATATATATATTTTTTTTTTTTTTTGTCTTTGCCCTTCCAAAGGTTTTTTTACTTTATAAACTTTTGCTTTGCAGAGACCTCTCACTCAACCCCATTGCCAACATCAGTGGTACAGCCTTTCAAGGATTTATTGAGTTAAATTACATGTAAGTATTCTTAAACTTAAACTATGACAGCTGCTCATGAGAATTAAGTTATTTTTATTTCTTTTTAACTCTATTTTGGTTTCTCTATAGGATTTTGCCACAAGACATAGTTTGTCCAGGAGGCAACACCTCTTGGGAGAAGGTGGAGGTCAAAGAAGGAAATCGTCTCTGTGAGGGCCAGAAAGATACATGCAATCAGACCGGACAGCTGTGTAAGTTCCCATCTGATAATCTTCCATTGTCATGCATGAAATCTAAAACTGCAGTAACCCTCGGGTAATACATGACATCTGTTCATGTCATAATTTGACAATCTCCAGCCATTAACTGCCCGGAGAACTCCCTTTGCGCCCCCTATGGCCCCGGCTTCTTTGAGTGCAGCTGTGCTGAAAACTATCATGGATACAAATGTCTTCGGGAGGTCAGTAATTAATTACTTAAGTTAAATACTGGTGCAATTGAATCTTTTGAGTATTTAAAGTTATGCATTTATTTTCATTCTCACTAGGGGGAGTTCCCAGCTCTTCAGGTGTTTGGGCCTCTTGGTGCTTCTATGGTTGTGATCTCTCTCCTGCTGTGGGTCACCCAGAGACGTAAAGCCAAGTCACTCTGAGGCTGAACTGCGGTCAACGTCTTTATCTGAAATGTTGTACGGAGCTGAAACTGACTGTTCTTAAAAGGGAAAAATGCTGACACAAAGTCTGATGTTAACCCAGGCTTCTTTTAAACAATAAGTTTTATTTTATTTTACACCGTTGAGGGGCAGCTATATTTTATCCAGGGAGGTTCTTTTTACCACATCATCAGTGCAGTTTTAGAGAGAAAAATTTATTTTAACACAAGTTGCTCCAAGTTTGAAATGTTTTAAACATTTCTGGCAATGATACCACTATTAACACTTTAATTCTATTTTTAAATATAGTAGACTGACACGAGATATTAATGAAGAGGTTGTGTTTAAGCAAATTCTGAGGATTTGCTCGTTGACTGTGCCAAACATACTGCATGCATGGGTAGAAGTTTACACAATGGATCTACATGTCCTTAAGCATATTTGTAAATGTTGAACATGTACTTTATGCAGAGCAAAAACCAAGTCAGTTTCATTAACTCATGTCAGAGGTTGCGCACCTCTGGAGCAACTAGGGGTTAAGTGTCTTGCTCAGGGACACATTTTTAGATGTGTCACAGTGGGAATTCTACTTGGGACTCCCACACCATGGTGGGTGTCTTATCCACCCACATTCACTATGTGAATTATAATGTGAACCATCAGAATCCCAAGTTTAACTGAGTTTTGTGCTTTAATAAACATTTATGTATTAGAGGTTACATTAAAAAAGTGAGACATTGAGTTTAACTACAGTATGTTACTTAGTTGACACCTGCTGTTACCACAGCTTGCATGTTTCCACACACATCTGCTAAAAATGTTTGTCCTCATCATTGTGTCCTTTATTCATCAGTGACATGTGGTAACTTGGAAAATGTCCCCACGTTGATGGGCGAGAAGTTTTGATGCACCTTCCCAATGACATTCAGGGTTCTAATAAAATGTAAAATAACAAAACATACCTTGCATTATGCACATACAAGCATTTGTTCATTTGAGCACCTTTTATGGACTCATGTCTGGAAGTGTCATTTAATAGGTGTAAAAGATAGTGTCAAAAGTAGTCATAAACAGTCATAGTAATAAATAAAATGGGGAGATAAATGACTACTTTAGAGGGAAATAGACAGTGTGAAGCTGTGAATAAAATGTTGCTTCTTCCCAAAAGTCAAAGAATGAAGACTGAAACACGCAAGTATTGTGTTGACTAGGTGTACATGGCAATAAACTGAGTTCATTTTCCAAAATAAAATGTTTTACTCCCTGGTAATTTTCTTTATCCTGTTCAATTGATCAGGTCATTAAAAACTAGTCTAGTTTAAAATTGCATGCTGTGGTTGACAGTGAAAGCGTGTTGGGAACCACGGGGGAATTGTTCTGCTCCAAATACGAGCAATTAAATCTTCTGTTGTAAAGAAACAGTTCACAACCTGCATCTATTGAAAACTTTTGCCAATATCAAAAGAAACGACAAAACTACCCTCCTCGCCCAATTAGCCCAGGGAAACAAATCTCTGTAATGATCCATTCCTACCATAAAAACACACACGGACTCTGTTTAAAAAGCTTATGCCATTTCAGATATATATTTATTGCATGCTAAAAACACAAGATTTTGTGTTGTATGCAAGCATTCGAGTACACAAACTCCCCCATTGAAACAGCCTCTAGGCTCAGGCTGAGCAGGTTGTTCACTGGTCCACGTTTTTGACTCGCAGAACCACGGGGACTGAGGTGCATGGGATCATTCCCAGGTCTGTGATGACTAGATCCACGAAATCAGGTGGTGTCACGTCATACACCAGGTTAAGCAGGCCAAGTGAAGGCACCTTCTGCCAGTGCTCTAGCTGGGTCTTCCCTTTACGGGTCACAATTAGGTCATCGGGGTCATCTGGAAGGGACAGACGAAGATAAATCCTGACTAATTCTGACATCTTTACCAAATGTTTAGAAGGAATGGAAGGTAAAATTGAGCAAAAGCAGCATTTGAAGTGACAGTATCAAAAATCAAGTAACTTTAAAGAAACAAACACCTTCAACAGATCCAACACTCCACTGGCTGCTTTTCCCATACCTAGTTCATTGGACACGAAGGAATCTGTCTGCACCCTTTCACAAAACTTGTAGGTTTCACAACACACCAGCACAGGCACGTTAAAGGCTTTGGCCACCAGAGCTATCTGTGACGTCCCCACACGAGACATGACGTAACCGTTGGCCAGCAGCGCATGAGCACCAAGGAACACCTTTGATACCTGTGAGGTCAAAGTTCAAGGCATTATGATGACATATTTACACAAAAAGAAACGAAATGTAGCTTGCTCAAAACACAAACATTTGCCTTTACATTTCTACTTAAGCTCTGATGTGTGAATGTTTACCTCTGGAAGGATGTAAGACACGGCCGAGATAAGGACGTAGGTGCAGCTGATGCCTCTCTGGACCAGGCGCCGTAGGGCCTCCCGGCCCTCCAGTCGAGGCCTGCTGTCCACAACGATCACACGGAACTTCCTGCTCTTCTCGAAGGCTTTGCACAGGATGTGGTTGACCAGTGACGAGCTGAGCAGAGGGAGATAAAAACAGAGATGAAAATGAGAAGTGGTAATGTTTGAAGAAGAATATGTGCGTTTAAGGGGTGAGACAAGAAAAACGGAAGAGAAAGCGTTGGTGGCGGATTTTAGGTCTGGATACTTATGTGTTGCATTCATTTTACATTTATACAATTAAGCAATGCTTGGTTGCCAGTTATGACATATAAACTTTTGTTTTCCCTTGCCTCGTCAGCTTACCATCCATAAACTAGGATGACATCTCCATCACTGATCTTTTCTATGGAGTACTTGGCAATAGCTTTAGCAGCAAGTTTGATCCTCTCATCAATGTAGCACTCGATACAGTTCAGCAGCTTGCTCTTTGCCTAAACAGAGAAAGAGAGAATGCACGAGGGGGAAAGAGGTGAAAACTGAAAATCAGCAACATTAAGTCTATGGTATCTATTGAATGTGTTAGCTACAACACAGTAAGTTTATGACCCTCAGGTTAAATTATGAGAAAAACAATTATGACAATACCTCTTCTTCTTTGCACTGACTAGGAATATTGGAGATCTCTTTCTTGATGTATTTGATTGCATTACCCATGCTGGCTGAGAGAGGGCGACATTGATTCAAAAAACTGCAAGAAAAATAAGACAAAAGGAATCAATTTATGTGTTAAACTTTAAAATTGATCATTAGGACTCAGTAAAGCTATATTAGTGATGATCCAGGCCAAAATTGTAATAATTTTTGTACCTGATATAAGGTTTCAGCTTGTTGACCAAGTCTCTAGATAGCTCCTCATTTGGAGGTGTAGTATAGTCCCTTATTACCTGAGGAGAAAAAAAACATTGCTTTTAGTTGGTGTACTTTATATCTGTCTGGTGTCTAAAATAAAATCATGTCATCCTCATACTACAGAATGCAATTTCTGAAGACACTGCAGTGGGATTGCTGTCTGCTAAAAAGCCGATGCTAAGCTTTATCACTTGATAAATGGCTGGGAGATAAACTGCATTGCTGGCTTAACTTAGAATGAAGGACAAGCTGAATGAGTACGAAGAGTTGGAATAATAAGGAAAGGTATGAAGGGGGCAAAATATAGTGTAATCAATAAAAGGTGTTATGAGAGTTATAGTGTAAACTATAAAGCCTTGTGCAGACTACACGACTTTCAGCGTCGGCCGATGGCCGTGCTGTTCACACTACACAACATGCTGTCTTGTGACAGGAGTCTTGAAGTCGCTGTGGCGTTCACACTACATGACTGATCGATGACAGGGGGTCACACACTACACGAGCTGACAGCGGCTCTGTCACCCACCGCTGGTCTCCAAACCAGATTTTGCCAAGAAAACACATGTGAAATGTGAAACGGGAATTGACATGAACATACACATGAAACAGCTGTTGTTTGTTATTAAAAAGATACCGATTATAAAGACAAAAATATGGATGACAGAATGGATTAGCACATGCAGGTAGCCGGGTTCGTCTGAGCTACAGAGAGAGCTGGAGGGGAGTAAAAAGTGTTTTGCGGTGAAAAAGTAGCTGCCTGCTCTCATTGGCTGGATGTGGATGTCGAGTCTGCCGACTCTTCCAGATCTTTGGCATGCTAGATATCTGGCATACGTCGGCGATGTGGCAGTGATGTGTTGGGGAGCCGTTTTGATGCGTCGTTAAGTAGTTCACACATAACGACTGCCGACCGCAGATTGACCGCTGAGCAGCAAATCGGGCTAAAAATTGTGTGGTGTGATCTAGGCTTTATATGAACTGTACGGAGTAGGAGTTGATGTGTCGTTTAAGTGTGTAAACCATCAGCTGAGGTCTAAGCCTTACAAGCAATGCGTGTGTAAAGAAAAAAAAATAGCCATTGACATTTCTATTTTGGGACACATTTTTCTATTTTTTCATAAAAAAAGGACATATGAAGAGAGAAAATTGTGGGAGTAAGAGAATATTAAAGGCTTTTAACAACTTAACCACACCCTGTGTAAAGCATGAAAGATACAAACATAATGTCATCAATGAGCTGAGCTTTTTGAGGTTTGAACAACGGTTCTACATTGAATGGTGTCGAAGCAGTTAGGTGCCAAAAGTCTCACTAATTGTTATTGCAGTTTAAATACAACCCACAGTTTCAGAGTTAATTTTTTTTAAAACAGTAACATTGAAAGAACATTTAAGGCTATTAGGACTCTTTCATTGTACTTTATTACAAACAGAATCAAACTAATGCGTTTTTGTTGCTGTGTCTAAATACTGGAGAGAGAGGAAACACAAATGGTAAAGCACTCAGACTAAGTAGTCTGTGCTCTCTACCTGTTTGAAGGCATGCAGCAGCGCGACTGAGCGAGCATTGGATCCTGCCACAATGCCCTGTGAATACTGGAGACCCAGTCGAACAATAGCAGGATGAATCACTGTGGAGGGAATGCTGTAACAGACAAAAACACTCAGTAACAATAAGTGAGATTTAAGATATAAGATAACAAATTATTGCTACTACATAAATCAAACTCTTCTCAGACCTACTGTACTAAATGATATATTGTCAGTTTACCCGAGTTGCTGTGTTAGAGGGGCGTTGCGACTGTACTGGTGGAGATGAGAAAACAGGCTGACTTTGTAGCCGTAGTCTAACCGGAGTGGGATCTGAAATGAAGCAGATTAAAGTCCACTGCCATAAATCCCCAGTGATTCAAAGGGTAAAACTGAGATCCCACAGTCACAGAACAGCCTGGGCATAATTTAAAAGATGGCTAAGTCTGTAAGTAAAATTCAGTGTACCACAGGGACAAACAAAGGTTACTATATACTAATGAAAGGCTACTCTCAAATAAAACTCACACAGTCTTGTTTAATTTTGGCAGCAAAGAAAACATTTCTTGTGTATGACTTTGTTGTAAATACAGTATGGAGTGAAACTATAAACCTGCACAGCAACATCTCTGTGTTGTGGGTAAACACAAAGAACAAAAAAGAACATGCTACCAACTTCTCAAACAAACACATCCCGCTGACGTACCAACCTGTGTCTCCATGGCCCAAATAATATGTTTGCATGCCCAACTTTTCAACGAACGCATTGGGAGGACGATAACAATTAACAAACACAACCAAACTAGACAGATGTCAGTCGCACACACATTTAAGAAAGTCAGACCTTGACCTGCGCAGCCGCATTGTACCCTGGTGTCTGAAAGAAATGTTAGGTACAATCACATGCGGTTATGACTCATGGTTATGGGAGGTTGCAATGACTGACAGGACACCCTGCCATTTTTTTTTTCACTTTTAGAATTGTTAGTGACATTTTGAGAACTGTCTCTATACCCATAATTGGACAATGAGTGATGACAGAGGATACGTTATACTGTAACACATTATTTGCAACAAGTGCCTGATCAAACAACCAAGATCCAGGCCATTCCTTATTAATTTTAGTCATTTACCAATAAGACATCAACATGCTTTGAGTCACTGTATCTGTTCCTTACATACATATTTTCTTATTTCAGTGCATTTATTGTTACTGTGCTCAAAATTTAACCCAATGCTAACATATAAAATTTAATTGGCATTGTATTATGTCAAGGCAAGCTGTCCTGAATCAGACAAAGCATGCTTTCATGATTCAAGGTTTTTAGAGACGACACATAAAGTAGCTAACCTGTTGTCTTTCCAATTTCTTTGCCAGTTTCTTTAAAACCTCCGGGTTGTCCACCTGGACATGTTCTGGGAGCCTCTTCACCACTGAAAACGCAAGTATATAAAGGTGTGACTTTCTGCACGGTATATAATGTATAATTCAGATTGTCTATATGATGATTTTCACTATTTATGCTGACCCCCAGGCTACTACAGTACCTGGCTGCAGCTCACTAGGAGGTACTTTAGGTTTGCCCGTGGCGGCCTGCTGTCCCACATCTCCCTTCTTGCCCTGCTTGGAGGCCCTGTCAGCCTCTTGCCGAGCTCTCCGCTCAGCCTTCAACTCTGCTTTACTCTTAGCAGGCTGAGTTTCTGATGCAGGTATAGAAACTGGAGCAGGCACTGCTGAAGGAACTGGGGGGAGAAACAGCACACAGTAACGGATGCTAGTTAGAAAGAACATTTCTTTGACAAAAATAATCTGTAACTCGCTGTCAGCAGCAAGCATTTGATGCTCACTGCACAGTAATCTGCCAAGTGAGAAATAAATACAAATGTGCTTTATGTGACACCTTTCTGTGTTGTGGGTTGTGTTGGGGGCTGGGAAGCTGGAGAAGCTGAACTGACAGGCTTCTTCTCTTTCTCACTTTCCTGTGAAGCCTTGTCATCTCTTTTCTCTTTGCTTTTCTTCTGCTGTTTCTTCTCTTTCCTCAGCCGTTGCTTCTCCTCTTTGGTCAGCTCCTTGCCTTCACTCTGTCAAGCAAATATGTGGAGAAAGGGCGTCCAACGAAAACATTACAATGAAGTCAACTATGTAGTCTTATATTAGACTGTGACACAATTCAAGAACTTTCTGACCTTTGCTCGATGAATGTCACCTTTCTTGCTATGTCCATCTGTAAAACAACCATCGGATGATTATATGATTACATCAGTTTAATCACATACGTCTGTTCCTTTTTTTTTTATAAGGGGCTTTAATGACAGGGCCAGCTTTTATTTAGTAGTTAGTCCTTCAGTTTTGGTGACGCTGTTGGCTGACTACATGACACTTGCTAGGTTTGCATCATGCTAACGAAACCCGTCAGGACAGTCAGTCAACACAGGGGAAACTAAAAACAGGCCTTTTTAATTGCTCTCTTAATTTAATAAAACAAATCGAAAAGATGATGCAATAACATCGAGATGTCTGCCGTTAAACTAACGCTACACTGTCTAGCCCGGCGCAATGGTGCCGTTGACTTGCTTGCAATGCTAACGTTAGCAGCACTAGCATAAGGAAATTAACCTCGCTACAAGCCAAACCCAAAGGCCACAAAACATGAACTATAAGTGCAAGACATGTTGTTGCTGTGACCACAGCAAAGTATTCAAAATAGCTGGAAACAGTAATAAAGTCCAGCTGTTACACACTCCCGAACTCACCTGTCTCTCCACTGTCAGCCATGTTTACGATGCTGCTTCGCTTCCTCTGCAGCTGCAGAATCTACCACCCAGGCAAATGTATGTCGCCCCCTTGTGGAAAGATGTAGTGCTGGTATCACCTGTACACCAAATGGTGTTTGGTTGTAGTTCAATAACCTGGACAGCCAGTAGGTGATTTTTAATGTCCGCATCCAGTAAAAGAATAGGCATACACAAAACATGTATTAGGCATAATAACTGTTCTATTAAATAAAAATTACAATCACAATTAAAATATCAAGAATTGAGCTAAGCCTGTATGATAAGTAGCCTGTATGATAAGTAGCCAGTGTGTTTGGGCGGATGCAGTAAATTACTTTTCACAACAGGAGATGGAGGGAAAGAGAAAGTGTAGCAGCAGCATTAAATCATATCATAAAATCAGTTCAAGGTGCAACAAAAAAACCTTCTCACTGGCCTACCCTGAAAGCCACCTTAGCCTGCAGGCCACCCCATATCCTCTAGGCAACAGGTTCTCATTCCTATCCAGAAGGTGAAGAGACCATGCATTTTTTTCTGAACCAGTAACCATACCAATATTTATCAATATTATATCTTAATCAATTAATTTTACTTCTTCACCTCACTTCATACATGATAGGCTGAGTAGGGAAGTATTTTCTTTCTTGCAATTATTGTATGCAGGGTTGTCTCAAGGTGGCCATGTTAACATGGTGTTTTTAAACACCATTTCCTGCTCCAAGGAGGAAAAACTGTAGTGTTCTGTACTGTAGTGTAATCAAATTGAAGGCCATAGAATGTAATAGGGATGGTACCAATACCCAGCAACTACTTAATTGTCCCTAGCAATAATTTTGATCAAAACAATTAAATATATCCACTGTTGTCCGGGTTTTGAAAGATGTCTTCCCCCCTCAAATGTCTTGCAGTGATTTGGTCCGCTCCCTATCTTTTTCAGACCCATCAGAGACTTTATTTCTAAAGGTCTCCTGCTGGGAGATGTTTTCATTGTCCCCACCAACAGTGACACGAAATATCCACACTTGCAGGGATTTGATTTAATTAGCTTTTATCCAATTTGTGGTGAATTAATTATTTTGTTGTAGATGGTTGATTTGATTTGGTTGATGGTTTACATCTTATATTATATCTCAGCCTGGGATCATTCTACACACTTTCATAACAGCCTCCTGCTCACCAAGGTCACTTTTCTCATGTACATGAATACCTTATTCTCTTATTCATTTTATCTATAGAGGGTGTCTGTGCACACATTATAGCTATCTACACAACCTATAATCTTAGTTTATCAGTAAATTCATGCACTGCGCGGCACTTTGTATAGAGGTTACATTTATAAAACCATCTACAGTGTATCATTGTAGTTTTCAAATAGATTTCCCCTGAACCTCTGTAGCTCTGATTGTTAATTGAATCCTTACTAACTGAATGTTTTGTAACTACAAGCACCCCTTCAGCTTAGAGATTTAAATTTGGCAAGTGTTTGTGATGTCAAACACATGGTCCATACTAAATATGCAATCATTAGTTCTGTACTGTTATAATTACCATTTTGAAAGTTAGTCTACTCAACCATATAATGTACAAACGACAGAATATGCGGTTTATCACGTCAAAGAAGTAACACTTGGAAGCGTAACCCATTTTAAATACTCTCTTTTTAATTTACATTTTTTACCTCATTACCCACTTCATAATGAGTGAACGTGTGCATGGGTGACGGAAATGTGTGTGAAATATGAGTGTCAAACCCGGGACTTTAATAATAACAGGACAATTTCTTTAAATGGAGACCTCCAGACTGTCTGGTTGGCCTTCAGAAATACCTCTTGTACATTATCACCAAAAACACAAAACATCTCTCATTATAATCATTATTATTGAAGGACTCGTGCATGCTGTCCACAGTTCTGAATCCTCTGGCCTATAGACTCAGGGTGCACTGTAAGACTCTGGACTGTAGTCTAACTTTAGATAGATCTTGTCACCATGATGTACAATAAATAAACAACCTAATAGATAAGAGGAAGAAACACTATTATGAGACTAAACATTTATAACTAAATAGTTCTCCTTACTATCCATTCATCCATCCATCCATCGCCAACCGCTTATCCTACGTACAGGGTAGCGTGTTCTCCTTACTAAACTATTTTAATTTTTGGTTTGTTTGTTGGTTTGTTTACAACAAAAATGTAGGAAATGGTAAGAATATATATATAATTTTAATATACCGATAGACATATGACAAAGACTGACTACATCTATAGGGTGGGCAAAAGTCATCATAATCTAATTTTTATTACAGTCTCATCTCCCTCAACAGTTAGACAAGTTAGACTTTTGGTGGAGGTGTTTTTCGCTGAAAGTGGTATTGTGCATACTCTTTGAATCACCTGGTAATTGAGCTTTTGGTAGTGCAATGAAAAATGTTATCATCAGACTAACTATCCATAATGACTACTCATTATACTGTTCAGAATAATACTTGGGTGCAAAAAACTAGGTCAGTTATACACTTCCATTGTGTGTCTAATCAAAAACTAGAAAAACGCTACCCTTACACAGTTTCAAACGGGATTGTAGAAGGAAATCTGACTCTAGCAATACGTCCTTTAAATTTTCTTTACATTTTAGACATTTACAAGAAATTTAAATCTACCACTGAATGTTGTCAGAAACCTTTTATTAACATCCATTGTCACACAGCAAACAACAAACACCAAACTACTAAAGAAAAGACATCATCTATCATTGTCAATAAACTACCACCTCCACTAAAGTATGCAGCATACACCACAACGCCTCTGTGTCTTTGTTTCCACGCTGGGGTCTGCTGACTGAATTCACGGCGCAGTAGCTGGTTGAAGGGGACCAAACCTCACAGAAACACCTGACTTGGTTCCGTTTGACCAGCCACAGCAAGGCGTGTTGCTTCAGCTGCAAGAGGCAGAGCGAGAGAGAGCAGGACCGGTGCATGCAGTGAGCGGGGGCTGAGAGGGGAAGGTTACAGGGGTAGAGGAAATAGAAAAAGAAGGGAATGAGAGAAGAGAAAGAGCGGAAATAGGAGGTGGACATCATCTGCAAGCAGTCAGGCCGTCATGTCCTCTTCAGCCTTACCTGATGAAACACACAGAGAGAAAAAGAGGATCATCACTGAGTTACTACTGACATACCCTGCATAGTTACAAGAAGTATCTCCATGTTACCAAGCAGATAGTTTCTATTTAGAAGTTTGGGAATCCTGACAGCCAGTGACATCGTCCTATTTCCTCCCAAACCCAGCCTACGGGAGCGACCCTTCACCCTCAGTGACAGCTCCACATCCCTGCCCTCCCTCCGCTCTTCCTTTTTTGAGAGTCCTGTGGTTGCTAAAATGGGTGACAGCTGTGGTCTGTCAATCCCCCTTGACTGTCAGCCGTTGGGGCAGGGCAGGAATTTTTCAAGAAGTCCCTGAGACCCGATCAGCGTCCCTGGGAGTAATGCTAACTGTACACGTGTCTGAGGTGAAGGAGAGGGAACAGGCCCTTCACCTGTTGTCCTGCCACACACACACACACACACGCACGCACACACACGCAATTGTGAACATGTCATCCCCCTCCCATCTCATGAAACAGACAAAGGCACACTCAGACAATCGTGGTGAAGGAAGCTCCGTCTTTTATCACTGTTAAATGAAAGATAAAATCAGCCATGTCTTTTCTTCCCAGTGCGGCTGGAGCTCAAGCACCCTTGAAACCACACACTTCCTTACATTCCATAAGTGGTGTATTAATATGGGGATATAAGGAAGCATGTCCTCACAAGGGGCAACAACTGGATTCACCGCTCCTCGGACACAAGGCACCCTTTCATAGTCACAGTTGCAGAGTAGCAGGAACAACCTGGCTTAACAATGGTTAACTGTGACAGAGCGAAGAGGGATGGGGCTAAAGAAACACGTGTCGTTGGCTTTGATTATCTGCGCCGCAGACTTGTTAGAAATTCAAAGTTTTGTTTGATAGGGGCAAATTTCAAGTAAAAACTTGTTTTATATAAAGGCTAATTTTCCAACAGTTGTCTTGTAATATGAACAAAAGGTTGATCCTTCCAACACTAAAAGAAAAAATACTATCTACACTGTTTGTCCCTGATATTAAGGATTACAGAATCTAAGAGTAATATTGCTAACTACCAGCTCATGCATCTTTTTGATAGGTAGTGCCAATGTGATGCTGAATTCCCTTGTGTTTAATAGCAAGGAATATTCGGACTTCCGGCAGATTGAGGTCACAATCTGTGCTCTTTCCTAAACATTATACCATGCAAAGTCATTTTGATCCCAGCAGATGTGTAAAAATCCTCCTTTATAAAGCTGCTTTAATATCATAAATAATATTTTTAAAATTCAGCTTGAATGCACTGAAAATATTTGTTACTCACCTTTATTGAATGCGTCTCCTCTTGTGGGTTTCTTGTGGTGAGTAGCTGGAGTGGAGCTTGAGGACACACTGGGTTCAGCCAGCCTCTCCTACACTGCCTTGTGGTGACTTCCTTTAAACATCTAACCAGCGGTGTGTCAACCTGCTGCGGACCAAATGGCCATTAGAAAAGACTGGCCTATACTACTTTGATTGGACTGGGATTGCTCCTCTGAGAGACACATGTCGCCAAATTTCCTGATTCCTTCCTGAATCACACCTCAGTTTCCCCTCACCTGACGGAGGTGTCAGGCTGTGCCACGGTGTGCTGTGCCTATTGTAAATGGAAAACCACTAACAACTGGTTTGACACCTGATTTCACTCACATGGTGCTGCAAGGCAAGGAAACTAGAAGTGCTGAAAGTCTACAACATCTGAATCTAAAGGACTCAACAAAAAATAGGTGTCACTGTAAAGCCCATTTGTTGGTGTCAAATATTAACCATCTACATAAACCAACACAAAAGAAAAGCTACCTACACAACATTGTTCTGTCAAAAAGCAGAGATTTAAAAAAGGAGTTCTGAGACCAAAAACACTTTCTGTCTCTCAGACCAACCTTACGCCTTGTCCTTGGCGCTGCCCTTTCCACCAAAACTCAAACTATCCCTCTGCTTCCCGAGAACCATTCTCCAACTTCATCCTGCCCCTCTCCTCTCTTCACCTCAGCTATCCTGCAATCAACCATCCTCCTCCCAATCTGGCTGGTGGATTGTGCACACTACAGGCCTTGCAGACCGGCCTTTTCTATCCCGCCAGGAGCACCCCCCTCCAAAGCGGCCTCCCACCTGTTGGTGTCCTTTAGAAGCCCGGGCCTCTCCTGCGCCTCCTGTCCGGCCCAATCAGGGCCCTGACAGGGGGAGCCAGCCTGTGAAATCACACCTCTCAGCTGTTCACACTGGGCTCGAGACACCCTACACCCCTGCCGTTCCTCTATTCAGCCCCCACCCCACCCTGCCTCTATTTTACACCGAATGTCAATGGCTCCTTTTTGGAGAAAAAAAAAGAAAAGAGAGAAAGAGAGGGATACAGAGAAACAAGGAAGCAACTGCACGATGGGCGTGTTTTATTGGGTTTGGGGGTCCAGTCAGAACAGCAGTCACAGCGGGCCATGAGTCACAGCTGAAGCCAAGGTTGAGTTTCATCCCAGTTTGGTTCCTGCGCTCCACTTTAGCTTCATTGTATCAATAGCAGTATAGGAAAAAGTGACGTCCACTGTTGTCAAATTTTTTATGAGATGACATGATGCCTTGAGATGATTACCTTTGGGAGGTAGCCACAAAACAAATCTGCCTTACAGTCAACCAAATGTGGCAACTCCTTTGATAAATTGTAATGTAAACCTCTGTTAATGAAGCACAGTCAATGATATGTGAGGAGTGTGAATAAGTTATATGGGCGTTCTCCTGGCACCATAAAAACAAGCAATAAATTCTCCATTGGCCACAAGGTGACCATCCTGCTGCCACGACATTTACAAAACAACAATGAATGTAATGTAAGCTGCGTTTGTGTGAAGGGAACATTCTACAGAAATTGTTGAAAATGTAAAAAAAAACCACACAATCTTTCAGCTAAAAGAGTAAGTTGTTGAAACAATTTCTCATCAAACATAAAACCGCTTAGCCGGAGAATATGAGATTGTTTTCATCCCCCTAGTGGTTATTATCTAGAATCTAGAATAAGTCATTATATTGAATCAGACCATCCTTATATGACTGATTTGAAGCATCTGTGTGAGCACACAGTGACCAATTCTGTAGAGGCAACCGGGGCTTGAGCTCGGGGGTTCATTTTCCTCTACTGCAAGCACAAGCCGCTCCACTAAGGTCAACACCTGTGTTCTAAAATCAGAGCTGGGGTTGGGTGTGATAGGAACCCGGGCCTCATTCACAGAAAGCTCGAGCTCAGAGAGGGGGGCTTATATTGAAACCTAATAGCCTCGCTATTTTCGAGGCACTCGCCATCCACAAATAGCCACCCCATCGCATCTTTGTGGCTCCCGTTTTTTCTCCGCCACAGGATGTTGTCTAAATTCGACAGTTGTTCAATATTTCCCATGGCCCTGGGCCAGGGTGTATCACAAATGCAACATTTCCACTAATGTCAGCTATGCGCCAAGGCCTTGCCAGATATATCTGGGCGCTAGGAATATCAGATCACTTTTGTTGTTGAGTGGATTCTTGGTCGCTCACACCGGACACAATGGTTAAGACACAAATCATAATCCTGCTCTTCCTTTTAATGGGACAGCTGATCACTGTCACATACTGGCTCATAGCTGACACACAGATCAGCCTCTCATCTAATCATCTGTTTCTCTTTCATCATGTGTAACGCATCATGCAAAAGATCTCATCTTACTCTTTGATTCCACCCCCATCTGTCAACCCCTCTTCTGTTTTATTTATTCGAGTTCCAGTCGTCAGTCTGGTGAGCGTTTATAGATCTAATGAATCCCAAAAACAAAAGCATTCAAGGGGAGATTTCACTCCTCTACAAGTTCATCGAGTCATCAGGAAAAATTAAGCCAAAATAGGAAGACGGCGGCCAGCAGCTCAGCGGTTGTGTTGCATGTTATCTACAAATTGGGTCAGTGAGGTTATTTTTAACCCGTGTCCACATACCGGGGCCCCCGTTTGCTAATCACTTTGTTCCCCTCTGTCAAACCCATCTATCCCTTTGCCAATGTCCCACTGCTTCTGGGGAGGTCACAACACACTTTCCTTGGCAGGAGGAAATAATTTCCCTCGGGACATAAGGTTGGAGTTAGATTGACTCACCCCAGAGCAGTTTCTTCAAAAGTGGATGGCATGGGTTTCTATTGGTATAAATAAACCAGCAGCTGACACCAGAACAGGTCCTGCACATGCACGGTTCTTTGGAGGCAACTCTCTTCAGGAGCTGGAGAGGAACCTTACATTTCAATCACCTATTAGAAATCCCCGTCTGATTGACTATTTTTTTTAGATTGTTCTGTAAAGATATGACTGAAAAACATTATGATAATGATATTAATAAAAATGAAAAAAATGTGTGAGAGATATTAGTTCTCACTTGTATTTGTATTTTGTAACTGCAAGTCTATATTGATTATTGTTATTTAATCTTATTTTTCAGAAATGATCCTGTTTGTGCATGTTTTGATTTCCCACTTCCTTTGGCAACAGAGCCCGATGGAATTGAACTGAATTGAATACTGTAAATTATAAGGTTATTGTGTGTATTTGCTTCACTGAGAGACCCATATGTAAAAGTGAACCACCCGACCCTGACAAAGATAAGACAGTACCATGCTGCTGACTCATTACGTGGTCTGACTTTAATGCCACTCTCTGTCCTTCCCTGGGCACACCAGTTGCCAGGGCTGAGGTTGACACAGCTGTTGCAGGGAGCCTGGTCCCGTGTGGTGCAGCAAAGGAGCACAAAGGTCAAAGGTCTCCGGCATTTAAGCTAAAAGAGAGAACAGGTGATGGAGAGGTAACGGCAACTCACTCCCGCAATCCACAGAAGGACAGAAAGATTTAGACAGGATGCTTTGTGGTCATTAGATTTGAGAATGTAGGACTGCAAAACTACTTATGCTAATGATACAGTACAGGTCTTATAATTAAGAATCCCTATTTAGTTATTTGGTTCCAACCTAACAAACAATTTCACAATGATTTTACACCAAAAAAATCACATCTGTCTCACAACAATGGTACCATCGGGGTATTAATGATGTAGTTAAACAAAACATGGTTCCCTTAATTACATTTCAGTTTAATTCATATAGATTTCTTGGAATATGGCGCCCTAATTAGGCTCTGGTTTGTTCCTAAAGCCTCAAAAGGCGCAATGACAGGAAACACATCCTTGACTTTTCTCACCAACCAAACAATTAGGACATAAAAGGGTTCTGGGTGTTACACTGGGGTCTGTGTCCCCCTTTGAAATGGCCCTGTTGTAATGGTCAGGTGGCCTCTGAGTGACCTGGTGACAGGTGAGCTGCAATATGGTGGATTAGTATACACCAGAGTTTACAGGTCAAACAAGAGTATGTAATATTTGCTCACAAAGTAGGTAAAAGCCTGTTTAAAATGTATGTTGTGGTTGTGAAAGCCCAATTATAATCCTGCATGAGTAGAAACTGGTGAGTAGACCTCACTAGTCAATGATGATACCCACAGAGACGTTTGACTTTATTGTTATAGTATAAACATTATACAGAAAACATAATAGTTGACTAGTTTCAGCACAAACAAAGGCAGAAAGGACAGAATGTAACTTACGTGTTTATGAATAATGAAGGACAACATGGATATATTCATATAAAGATGCATACAAGCAATGTCAATCCTTTAGTGTATATTAATATGATCATGTGTGGTAACAGATGGTAAATGTTAGCAAATATTTATTAATTATTAGCAAAAAAGAGCCAAAGTTTGGAGACAGTTTTTTGTATTATTTTGTTGGGCGTGCTGACTTTATAAGAAGTTGTTGATTTCCAGAGGAAATTCCTTGATAGAATTTGTGCATTAAACTCATGTCAACAATCATTACTTTATTAAAAGGAATTTATTGTTGAAAACGTTTTTCTTACCATATATATCTAGACAAATTTGACGCATGTTCAGCGGCACGGTGTGCTGACTACAACTCTTGAAAAGCGTTGCTTCAAAATGAATTGGAATTAATTGATTGGAAGAATTTAATACGTTTTCCTACAATTACCAGTAATTAGTACCAGTACCAAAGTGCACAGTCCTTACCAAGAACCTTGTTATGTATTTGTAGTTGCATATCAGTTCAATTTAGGTGGTAAAGGAAGCTATGGGACCAGTGAAAGTGTTATCCAAATACAGTAGACTTGTAAACAGGCTCACTTACTATAAGTACAACAATGCCATATTTATATAAACTAACAGACACAGTATGCTATATTAGTCACTTCACTCTTCTCTTATTTCCAGTCCTCCACTCCTCTGGATAGTTTTAAGGAGAGGTTCACATTTTTTAAAGTACGTTGTAAATCAGTATGAATCCATGCTTATATGTTTAATGAAATCAGTTTGGTTGCTCTAACCATTCCTCACACATCAAAAGTTAGTCTGCCATCACAGGAAAATGTTCTCCCCGGTGCTATATGAAACATATTTTCACATGATCCATTACTGTGGGTCCTGGTGGATGAATGAATGTGGAGTAACCTATGGAAACCCAAGTGCCTGCGGGGGTCGTCAGTCAGCTGCCCGACTCCCCACCAAAAGGGAATGACAACTGCAGGAGAGGCAGCAGCAGCAGCAGCAGCAGCAGCAGCAGCAGCAGTGACACAGAGATGGGTTTATGGTGGTGGTGGTGGTGGTGGGGGGTTTAGCTGAATCAACCACCCAGCTAAGGATGTTTGAAGCAAGAGTCAGCAGAGATCAATTGTCTCTGTTCTGTCCATCTGGAAACCTGTTCATCCTGTTAGAACAATGCATCAGATACATAGTCTTTGAGTTCTACAAATTATGCTTATAAATGATTTGCTCCCCACTTACATCATCAGAAGAGAAAGAAGGCATCAAAGAGAATAATGAAAACGAGATCCAAAAAAACCTGATGACTCGTGCATATGTTGAACATTGGGAATATTATCACCTGGGTCACTTTTTTTCTACATAATGGTAAAAGATAATATCGCAATGGCTCAGGTGTCCATGATTTACACTGCAGAGCAGTTTTGTCTGGGTGATGACTGACAGCTTTTGTTGATACAACAACAGTTTCCTATTTAAGAGTTTACTGACTCAAACCCCCACCTTCATTCCACATTTCTACTCCCTTTTCTAGGTCATCCTGTTTCTCAAATTACACAAGACCATATACTGTATAATAATCAAGGTATCTGGCAGGTACAGTTAATAGTTACCTTTCAGATTAAATTGCACATAAAAAGCTTACAAAATAAAACGCATCATAGATTTAATCAGTGGTTCCCGACCTTTTGGGCTTGTTACCTCTTGTGACCACAAAACAAACAGTGTCTGGTTGGAGCTCCTTGTCATATTTCAGATGTCTAAGAGTTGTCGGCAGTTCCACCAGAGAGATGTTTATCCTCTAAATGGTGCATGTTCATTTATTTAAATAACTGTTCAAATTATCCAATAGTTTGCTAAAGAAAACTTAGATTAGAGAAATGTGAAGAAAAAAAAAATCACAACAGATTTGTGCAGTACAGCTTTATTTTATTTTCTTTCCCCTCCCTAAAATGATATTTATCTTGTGACCCCTTGGAGGTGCCTGACCACTAAGTTTGGAACCACTGGACTAAACTACCTAACTGTATATAAAGTCTAATTAAAACTAACCTTCAACCAGCTACAACCGCAAAATGCTACATACACATTGACATACACATGATTGATTGGGCCTGTTTTCTACAAAATATGTACTTTTACAACTTTAGCTGATAATACTTCTGTACTTTTATGTAAGAAGGATTGTGACTGTACTTCCCCCACCACTTATAATAAATGTATAATAAATAATGATAAAATATTTAGTACAAGGTTTGTACATGCTGTAGGTGCATAGGTTTTTATGTTATATCCTCAGAAATTAGCTCCACTCAACGCCTCACCCACCCGACACCCAAACTCCTCTCGTCCTCTTCATCCCCCTCATGGGTGGTAACAGCTGTGGTGTCACCACAAGTCACGTGACATGGGCAGGTGGGTGAAACCTATGTGGGACATCCATCCCCCCTTTCTTCCCTCCTATTCTCTCTCTCTGAATGTCAAATCCCACACGGACAAACACACACACACACACACACACACACACACACACACACACACACACACACACACACAACCTCCTTTTTTCAAGGGTGTGGCCATTTTGCATTACTGGA
>NC_060159.1:13726399-13777096 GCF_021292245.1 Micropterus dolomieu
GCAGCAGCAGCAGCAGCAGCAGCAGTGACACAGAGATGGGTTTATGGTGGTGGTGGTGGTGGTGGGGGGTTTAGCTGAATCAACCACCCAGCTAAGGATGTTTGAAGCAAGAGTCAGCAGAGATCAATTGTCTCTGTTCTGTCCATCTGGAAACCTGTTCATCCTGTTAGAACAATGCATCAGATACATAGTCTTTGAGTTCTACAAATTATGCTTATAAATGATTTGCTCCCCACTTACATCATCAGAAGAGAAAGAAGGCATCAAAGAGAATAATGAAAACGAGATCCAAAAAAACCTGATGACTCGTGCATATGTTGAACATTGGGAATATTATCACCTGGGTCACTTTTTTTCTACATAATGGTAAAAGATAATATCGCAATGGCTCAGGTGTCCATGATTTACACTGCAGAGCAGTTTTGTCTGGGTGATGACTGACAGCTTTTGTTGATACAACAACAGTTTCCTATTTAAGAGTTTACTGACTCAAACCCCCACCTTCATTCCACATTTCTACTCCCTTTTCTAGGTCATCCTGTTTCTCAAATTACACAAGACCATATACTGTATAATAATCAAGGTATCTGGCAGGTACAGTTAATAGTTACCTTTCAGATTAAATTGCACATAAAAAGCTTACAAAATAAAACGCATCATAGATTTAATCAGTGGTTCCCGACCTTTTGGGCTTGTTACCTCTTGTGACCACAAAACAAACAGTGTCTGGTTGGAGCTCCTTGTCATATTTCAGATGTCTAAGAGTTGTCGGCAGTTCCACCAGAGAGATGTTTATCCTCTAAATGGTGCATGTTCATTTATTTAAATAACTGTTCAAATTATCCAATAGTTTGCTAAAGAAAACTTAGATTAGAGAAATGTGAAGAAAAAAAAAATCACAACAGATTTGTGCAGTACAGCTTTATTTTATTTTCTTTCCCCTCCCTAAAATGATATTTATCTTGTGACCCCTTGGAGGTGCCTGACCACTAAGTTTGGAACCACTGGACTAAACTACCTAACTGTATATAAAGTCTAATTAAAACTAACCTTCAACCAGCTACAACCGCAAAATGCTACATACACATTGACATACACATGATTGATTGGGCCTGTTTTCTACAAAATATGTACTTTTACAACTTTAGCTGATAATACTTCTGTACTTTTATGTAAGAAGGATTGTGACTGTACTTCCCCCACCACTTATAATAAATGTATAATAAATAATGATAAAATATTTAGTACAAGGTTTGTACATGCTGTAGGTGCATAGGTTTTTATGTTATATCCTCAGAAATTAGCTCCACTCAACGCCTCACCCACCCGACACCCAAACTCCTCTCGTCCTCTTCATCCCCCTCATGGGTGGTAACAGCTGTGGTGTCACCACAAGTCACGTGACATGGGCAGGTGGGTGAAACCTATGTGGGACATCCATCCCCCCTTTCTTCCCTCCTATTCTCTCTCTCTGAATGTCAAATCCCACACGGACAAACACACACACACACACACACACACACACACACACACACACACACACACACACACACAACCTCCTTTTTTCAAGGGTGTGGCCATTTTGCATTACTGGAATGTGCTCTGAGTTTGTAACTCATACAGTATGTCTGATCTCCAACATTGATGAAATTCCACAGACAAAAATCTCCCTCACTCCAGTCCCTGCTTGTAGCTGTCGTGTCAGTTACTAGAGACCATCTATTCATTAAAGGTTTATCTGAACCTCACAGTTCTATGTTTTGAAGATGTGATCTGTGTCTGAAGCTCTGGGGAATTCAAGTCCACATGAGACATTTTGAGAACCTTGATTTTCTTTAACTGTAATGGATTCACTTTTTAAAATAGAGGATAGTGTTGGAGGACAGGGATATTTGAGAGAAAGAAGTTTGAAAAAGCTTTATTGGTTGAATATATATATATATATATATATATATATATATATATATATATATACATATATATATGTCGTCAGTCTTTTTGACAGGTGATAAAGGCATTTTTGCTTTTATTTGTGAACAGTATTTGTTATTTGTTATTTATGAATAGTGATGTGGACAGCAGGTCAGTGAATCAAGGCACTATATCCCAGTTAGCTACAATTGTGCTGCTTTGTAGTGACCTGTTCCCTGTGAAAGGGAACCAGGAACAATTTTCTCATCCTTTTATTTCACTATAAAGAGAGTAGGCTAGTTCTAAGGGATTTGAGCTGGATCAAAACCTCAAAAAATGATGTCTAGTTTATGATACAATATAAGCGCATTCTATGTGTCTCAACCTGGTAAGCCGCCGGAACATGCTAATCAATCATTATAAATTATATTATAACGTAAATTTATATGCACAACACAAAAGGGTTCTACCAATCACAGAAGCTCTAGAGTTGCACTAAAGTTAAAAGGACTCCTGTTTGTCACGTGGCCAAGTCTTCTAACAAACTATTTGTCTCTGAGTTTAACAAATAGTTTTAATCTTTACGATTTTAACGGAATAATAAGTCATAACGGTTTGTTATGAGTTTGTGAGTTTTTATTTTGTGTCCCTCTCATAGGGGGAACATGACGCGCTGGCTCAGTTTCTGGGGACAGTATTTACGAGCGGACTGACTGGTGCAAGGAGCCATTCAGCGATTATTCGCATATTAACGTTAAAATCACGTTGATAGTACAGTATGTCGTTACATACACCAAAACAAAATTACCAGTAGACACGAAGTGGAGACTTTATATTAAAGTAACGTGTATATAATTGCGACAATATGGCGGCGCCCGTTGCTGCGCTCTCCTCTTCAACCTAACCAGCAGCGTTATTTTGGGAACCAGTCACACAGAGGTTGGTATCTGTAACTAAGACAGAAGAATTATTTAATAGCTTGAACAATGTGGTTAATTCAGTACCGAATGTCGTAACTTTTCTGCTTATGTCGTTTACACTGAATTTATTTGATGATAAATGATTAGCTACAGCTGCGTATCAACCGCTGACGCTATATTTTGGTTTCGTGGCTTATTTTGATGCACTGTTGTGACGCACTGTACCTGATGAGCCAGTGGTGTCTGTCTTTTCTGCAGACAATGTGGCTGACAGCTCGCAGCCTGTCCAAAGTGCTGCAGCTCACCCTGGCGGTGATCAAACCAGATGCTGTAGCTCATCCTGTGATGCTAGAGGTGAGCTCCCACCACCTCACCCCTGCTTTCTGTTAGTGTTATAAAATGTTTAACTCACTTTAAACTGTCTCCAGACGTGTTCGCGTCACAGTTATTCTTCATACTGTGAACCACTGCACATTCTTTAGTCAATATTTTACACATCCCATTCTCTTTTTTACTGTAAGTTACAGCTCTTTTCATTTTAAAACCAATACATTTTCCTTATATTTTATTGTACATTTCTAATTCTTCACTTTTGCCGTAAAAGCTTTCTTTTCTCTGTTTATTGTGACCTTGCCAGAGTGAACGGTGATGTCAGTTGAAGAGTAAACATTTTTTAAAGATTTAAGCAGTTAAATGACCTTTCTTTGGCAGGATTAACTCTTCAGGGTCGTGCCACTTTCCACCTACACACACCTGTGCATTTCATACTGTATTGCAGGGAGAAGAATATTATATTAGCTTCCCCCTTCTCAAAATAAATAGGTGACGTAGACATTGATGATCTTCTATTAAAGTGAGTTTGAACCTTTTAAGTCATTTGCCATAGAATTCCACCATTTGACTTCACATACTGAAATACAGTGTGAATAATATTAAGTTGCTGTATTATGTACTTTGTTTTTGGTATGTCATAAGGTAAATTAAACTTTTGGCCACTACACTAAGTGTCTTTGTCTTTCTATTAATTTATTATTTAAGCTTATTGTCAAATCAAATAATCCAAGGAGTGGCCTTTTCGCTGACACAGCCTGCCACACTCTCAGTTTCATTCAAACGGTAAAGAAGAAGCTCCATTTGCTGCCTTGATAGATTCACAAGCCCCAAGGCCTCAAAGGCCTGAAAGCTGCGTCAATCATAAAATATTCCATTATTGAAATGTCCCATTTCAAAGCCACATAAAGTGGACCAGTTCAAGGCTGTTGTCATCTTAATAAGAGCAGAAGAATGACCTTTCGGATCAGAATATTTGGCTGTAAGTATTGTCCCTCTGGCAAGTATAACACCAGTAGATTATATAACATTGAAATGCTTGCCCCTGAAGTCTGAGAGTCCTTCTTTTTCTTTCAGGCTCTTCACCAGACAATCCTGGACAACAAGTTTGTGATTGTTAGATGCAAAGATCTCGTGTGGAGGAGACAGGACTCCGAGAGGTTTTATGCTGAACATTCAGGTGTGGACTCAACTGGTCTAACTGCAGATTTACTGAGCAGCCCTAGTAGGTTACAACAAGCAATTAATTCCATGTAAAGGAGAGAAAAACAGCCTCTTGTCTTGAGGAGGATAATTGAAAAGGATTTTTTTATAGTGATGTTTATTTCTGAGTCTGACAGTGACACTGATAATTTAATATGAATTTCAGAGTTGAACAGTTGTTTAAGCTCCATTTAACTTGCTTTTGTTTTGCTTTTTAGAGCGATTCTTCTACCAAAGACTAGTTGAATTCATGTCAAGGTAAGCCTCTACATTTCCCAAACCATAACATTGTTGAATGAATGATGCTTTGACGCATGTGGATTAATGTTGGATGACGTATTTGAAATGGAATAATGGAGACATTTCCATAACACATAACCCACTGGGCTGACACAGAAAATGAACACCTCAGTTGATGCTGCCCCTGTTTCGTGCTCAGCAACAGGAGTTTCAATTATCAATGGACTGCCGTGTTTAGCACAGCACCCCTGGAGCAGTTGTCTGAAAATCACAGTGTAGCCTCCTCACAATAGCTCCTCATGCCCCCACTGGATTGCAAAATGTGCTTGTAATCACATTGTTATTTTTGCTTTCTCACAGCTGTGAATCTGTAGTTGCTACAGCAACCCTTTTTCTTGATGCTGTCAGTGTTAAGCATCCAGGGTTTAAATTAAAAAGTCTATGACAGCAGCACAGAGCAGAGACTGTAAGCTTACATGGCGTAATATTTAACTGTGACTCATGACCACTCAAATTGCTGTTCATTTCCTTTCCACAGTGGTCCGATGCGAGCATACATTTTAGCCAGAGAGGACGCCATACGTCACTGGAGAGAACTGATGGGACCGACCAAAGTGTTCAGAGCCAGATATACTGCACCTGCTTCCATCAGGGCCCAGTTTGGACTCACGGACACACGAAACACAACTCACGGCTCAGGTAGGAAGTACGTTGAGTGGCATGTATTTAAGACTCCTCGGGGCTTCAGATGCAGTCCAGCAGGTTTACAACATATCCTTCCCCCCCGTGCGTTATCACATTGGCTGTCAAATCCCATACTGCAATTTTATCAGGTTTAGCTTTGGCATATAACATATCGCTATGACAGTGCAATTATAGGGCAGCAAATAGCGATAATAAACAACAATACTGCAAAATATTTAATAGATTTTTTTTAGCTCCTTGTAAAATTTTTCCTAATATTTGCATGAAGTTAAAAATGAGTCATTCAATCATTTACAATGTATTCTGTAAGAGGCTGTTAGCTGTAAGCGTTACAAACTGAAATTACAGTAATGCCAGTTCTCAAGTGCCAATATTCAATACTGCCAGTGTGAGTCATCATAGAAGTCTTAAATCTGGAGATTTACTCAGTTGTACTAGAAAAGGGATTTACAGATGACATTACATTTACTCATTTAGCTGACCAAATCAACTTACAGTCGATATATACTGTATATCAGGTCACATGCATCTGGAGCAACTAGGGACACGAACTCAGGCCTCCCACACCAAAGGCATGTCTTATCCACTGTCCCATCGCCGTCACAAAGATCACTTGTCGAAACATGTGTTTGTCCAACCCCTTTCCTATTTACTATATTATACTATATTTACCCTCCGCCATTTTGTTTGTGTTTGAATGTGTGAAAAAAAAATCCTTGAGTGGAACAAAACTGTCTCCATGGCATGTACACTGCTTTCTGCCAACAAGTGCGTGTGACCTATGAATGACACAAAATGATGATGATTCCTAAGTATCTGACATTTCGATTTACTGCTCCCTATAGAGTAAACCGCTGAGTGAGCAAGGGAGTGATTTTGGACACAACATAAATTCTTCCATTAGCCATTTTTAGCTAAGCTTAAAGATTTTATTCTTATTGTACTGACGAGTGAGTACATTTTTAAAAGTGTTTTATTTTTAATCTCCATTCTCTCTAGATTCAGTCGAGTCGGCACAAAGAGAAATCCGTTTCTTCTTCCCAGACTTCTGCGCAGAGGAGTGGATGGAGAAGGAAGAGACATCGTTCCGATCAGGACAAATGCATTACGACGATCAAAAACACATCCATACACTTTCAATGCAAAGCTGATCCCAGAACTGCTGTCTGTCACTGATCTCCAGGGACCTCTTAGAAACTCTGCAATTGTTAATCGATTGCTTGTACAACAAAATGCAAGCTTCCAGAGAAGATGCTACATATACATACATATATATATATATATATATATATATATACATACACATATATATATAATAATGTATTCTGTGTGATGATCCCAGAAAAGCACACGTTTAATATTTTTTGTTTGCCAGCACAGTTTGTCAAAGTGCCAACATGTTTATCCCATGTTTCTGTCATTAAAACATGTCCAAGATATACAGCTTTAAGAAGTGATTCAAAATAAGGACAAGGGATAAGCGAGTACACCATTATCTGTATGTGTTCAACCAACTAAATTATGGAACGGACGGGGCTTAAACAGGACATGGGCGGGACTAACCGTCCAACAAGTTTTATATTTATTGTTTATTAGAAAACGGATATACACATTTTACTCTGATACTCATACTTGTAAAAAGTACATTATCTGTACCGGATACACCATCAGCCGAGTACTAGCTCAACCCTTATAAGGACCATAAATGTTTCATTATTTGTCATTAGAAAACACGAATGACTACATAAAAAAATGTAACACTGTATTGTACAAAACAACACGATGTAGTAAGACAACTTTTTACATTGTCGTCATCACAAACTCCTGTCCAAGGCTTCACTGTAAATAGTGCAATCATCAGCCAGTTTCTGTTTCCTGAGCCATACAGATTGTAGCACAGCAGCAGCTACATGTCAAATAACAAAACTGCAAAATATTTATCATTTGTAAATATTCAATGAAGTGAAATAATACTTTAATAATAGATTTACACACATATTTATCCTAAAAGCGTCTTATAAGTTGGGATTAAAAATGCTTTTTTCTTGCTTTTTGCTGAATACAGAATACTATGAATTTTTCATTTATTTTTGGCCTGACACTGTGTGTAGTGTAAAATGTATGTTTTGTATTTTCTCTGACCAACCTACAGTTTTACATGTCAATGTCTTCAACGTGTCAAAGTAAAGTCAAACTCAGGCACCCTAGAAATAGATCTTACAGTATTAAATACATTATGGCCTAGTTGAAGGTCTTTTTTTAAAAGAAACATGTTTTCAATATGACAATCTAAATTGTACAGTTTATAGTCTCAGAGCAGAGTCACGCATCCTTGCTGTGCTTTCGTCAGCCATCAGACCGTAAAGATTTTTCCACAAATACACAATCGCTTCACTTATTTCACAGTTTTTCTTTGGCTTCTCCCAGTGTCCCTTGCGCTCAAGTGTTTAGTGTGGCCACCTGTTTGAGGGTTTCCACAGGTTTCATAACCTCGTAGGTGGTGAGGGACTTCTTCACCTTCCCGTTCTTGTCCACCTGATGGATGCTCTGTGTCACTGTGATGGTTACCTGCTTGGTCGACATCCGATTGTCCTGCCATTTTGTCTGATAATGATGCAGAATGAAAGACGGGGCATTATAAAATGAACAATGCTAACAATGTAAAATTTGTTTAGATTACAGATTGTGGCAGATTATCCAGTAAGGTCATCCAAAATCTGATCAGATCATCTGTGGTGCAAGAATATATATATATTTAAAATCATGGATTGTCCTTTAGCTGCTGTGTTCTTGCGCATGTTCTCCCAGAACTTGTACTCAATAAATTAACATAAAAGAAGAAGTTTGTTGATTTTTTTAAAAACTGACATGGAGCATTTAAACGTTTCCAGGGGAGAGTCTTACAATCTCTTCAGTGTGTAGAACACTTCTGCGCTGCACTGTGGTGCCAGATGACGGTAACACGGCCTCCTTGGTTGGAGAGCCCAGTATTGCAGGGGGGCTGCTGGGCTTCGCGTCGTTCAGACTTGCTTCTGACACGGCTGAACAGACCTTCAGGTAAGCCTGAGCAGGTAGAGGGAGGCTGTCCTCAAAGAAATCTGGAAATGTAGAAAAATAAAACCTCAGCTTTGTTGCCTGGAGCAACTAAACCACTGGTCTCTTACACTGAGTCTCAAAATGAGATCTGAGAGCTTGCTTTACAGTCCCAGGTGTAGGGCTGAATTTATAACCCTAAACATGTACTTACAGATTAAGTATTGGGCCATGGTGTGAGGATAAAGAGACATGAATGCAGGGGGTTGTCTTGCTGAATGTGACCTACTGACCCTCAGACAAATCAAAGCCCCTAATGCTGTGAAGATGATGTTACTGTACTATACACAGAAGCATCCATAATGCAATAAACCTATAGTCTCAGCCTTAAAGCACACACCTGCAGTCTGTCTGTGTGTTATGTATTTCTTCTAATTGCCAACACTGTGGCACCTGCAAAGACCGTAAGTGTGTGGAGGATTTTCAGAACATGCTAGGTTAACAGGCCCTTGTCACCTTGTCGCTCATGGGTGCTTGAGCTGAGACGGCTTTTAAAGCTATGTACACATAAAGTAGCTGCACACAAGGTAGGTACACAGACTACAACACAGCCAATATTATTTTATCAGAGAAAAACAGACAGTTAAAGGACTGAATATTGTACAACAATTAAAAGAGGGAATAAATACTGAAAAGAGCTTAAATAAGACTAATTATGTTGACAATATTAGATGAACCATTTTGGAGATTATCTACATAATCTAAAAACAGAAATTTGTAGAAATGTAAGTGCTGAAACTGTGTCATTTTTGGACATACAGTAAATATTAAAAGCTGATAAATAGTTACTGGCTCTCTAGATTTACATTTCTTATGAACACTTCAGGTCTGGGAGACCTGTTCATTGAACTTTTGTTTATTGCTGTGGTTTCTTTGAGTATGTTTCATTCAAAATAACCAAATATATAACATGTGTATTCCGGTCCTACCAATATCACTATTATCACATTACTCATGATTTGTGTAGTGCAGAAGTATGCAATTTATATAACAGACACCATTAGTCACAGGTCAGAGCACACAGAGAGCTTACAGGTGCATTACTGCCACCACTGAACTAATGTGACGACGGTGTGGAGCAGTGAGTTGTGATGATTAATGTCTGTGAAGCAGTATTTTGCATGCACATCAAGAGGGTTAAGTGTATGATGATGGATGATGTTCAACACATATTGTATTCCTCCTCAGTGACGTGTGAACGTGGACCACATGTGTTGGGATAGAACCAACACATAAAGCAGAATAAAGGCCGTTTAGAGGAAATTCTGCACAAAAACACTGCCATTTCCTGCATATGTACATTTATGTTACATCATTGTGGAACCACTGTTTGATACAGTCTCTGTGGTTGCCAGCTGCTGATACATTTGGCCAATTTTGTATGTTTTATCTCTGCAGAGTGGAGCGTAACTGAATTTGTCTCCACAATTACATCAAGGCTCCTCTGCCTGCATTCACTAACAGCTGCTCTGTTGCCATGAGAGCCAAGTCCTGTTTGAGCACAGTGGCTTTTGATGTAGCCTTGATTTGATTATGGACCATTCACTGATCCATCTCCTCCTGGCTTCAAAGAAAACGCACCCGCATTTCAAATCAGTGCAAAAGATGAATTAGCAAAAAACAACAGATTTATATTAAGAGACATCTGTCTCTGAGCTGTATGTGTTGACTAAGTGCACATTAGAAGAAGAAAGGTTTCTTCAGCACCACACTATCATAATGCTCACCTTGAGCATGAGGGACTTTGAATCAGATGTGCAAAACCTCTAAAAGTGCTAAATGGAAAAGGGTGTTAAACTTATAGAAATGTTCCTACAGGGAAAAGCAGATAGACTAACATATACTGTACATGTGTCACAATTTACTTTGATGTTAGGAGTTTCAAGAAAGGATGACTCATTTCTTATTCAGTCAAATTACTTACAGCATATGACTCAAAGTCTGAACTCCCCTAGCCCAGAGTGAAAAGAGTAAATACTACACTGGATTAAAGCCGGTTTACTAATATTGTACCTACTCATAATGTGGCAATTAAAAATGACATTTGGTGCAAAGCAAATACACTGTATTTTGAGTGGGAATCTAATTATGTACTAATTTATACAACCATAAATCTATTATTCATTTTCTCAGCAGTTCAATGACAGCCTGTTCCTGTTAGGATATCAATTAGATATTCATTTGTCCATCCACTGAACCATAATTCATATTTCCTACCAGGGCTGATTGTTTTCTCAGAGGTGGAGCCGGCCTCCGAGTTCTCAGAAGGGATGCTCTGGATGGACGACAGGGGGATATCAGTGTCTGTGCTCGTCAGCCACGTAGACTCAGTCTCCTTGGTCCAGCTCTCCAGGTATCGAGGCTCCAGAGCGTCAGTCCTGCTGCCCCCACAGCCCATAGCTCTGCCTCAGGGACAGCTCAGCTGGACTTTTTCTTCAGAGTAGAGAAAGACAACCAGAGACAGGTTTACACTGGATTTCAGTGAGGAGTTTTTTTTCCCTCTAGACAGAAGGATTTATGACGATTCGGAAACTATTTATTTTAATCTTGACATAACATTGTACATACTAATTGATGTAAATAAATTACAACTAAAACAATCACACCATTAATTTGTTAGTCGGTCAAATGAAAACATTTGTCAAGGATTGGCCATATGCATGAAAATGTACTTTATATGTAAGTTTAAAAAATGCGCATGTTTGTCTGTATGTCACCCCACATAGTGATGGTGATAGACAGTTCAAATTCTAAAGAACAAAATAAACTTATTTGGGAGAAGAGGTGCTGCAATATCATCACCAATCACAGATACAGAACATAATGAAAATCCATTGTATTTCACCAGGTTTTACAGCTGCGGCTTCTGAGACTTCTGAAAGATGTCGTCAGTTGAAAATCAGGTTTATAGGCAATTCTCATTAAATTAGGCAAAAATTGTAAAGTATGAAGCTGATAAAACAACATTAAATATGTTGTTTTATGTAACATGTTTTGTACAAAAGAGGAAGCAGGGCTTCAAACAGAACATTCGGGATAAGTTACCTTTCAAGCAAAAATGCCAGTTCAGTTCAATTCAGTGAGGATTTGCTGCTTTCCTTTGTCTTATGTGATAGTAAACGGAATATTTGTGGTTTTTGGCTTGTTGTTTGGAAAAGACAACTAGCAATTTCAAGACCTTTCCTTGGGCTTTAGGAAATTATGCATTAAGCATTTTTCAGAATTTTCTGACATTTTATAGAAGATAAACAAAGAATGGCAAAAATAATTGGCAGATAAATTGATGATGAAAAAATCAGTATTTGCAGGCCTAAAATAAATAAGGTACTCTTTAATTCTGTACATGTGACCAGACCATTTCTCACATGACACCAACACAAACATTTATACCTAATACTTACACCATAGCACAGCTGCAAGAGAAACCCAGTGTCCTCATAAGATCAGGCTCCAATTACTTCAAAGAGTAGGTTGAGTGGTCACTTTTTGTGTTAAGTTGAGTGTCAGCATCTTCTTGATGGTCAGTTAGATCAAGGAGACCATATTACACAGCAGGCGGTCAACCATCCAAACTAGTTAATCACCTGTGTGAACAAGGATGGAAACTATAGAAAGAATGGAAATGCACCCGTCATTTCATTTGACCGACTCTGTCTGATCCACACAGGGCACTAAATGAATTGCACTCACTTAGTGATGATTAACCAGCTCTTTAGTGGTATCTGTGCAGTCTATATATTAGACCTATTTGGATAGCACCGAAAATCAATACATCTCGTTAGGCAATTACAGAACAACCAGATACATAACCTCACCGAGGTTTAAACACTGATCATCAGTAATATGCGTTACTGAACCTGACTGAACCGCGTTTCCCTTACATAGGATGCTGATGAGGTCTGAATTTTTAATGATGCACTCATTGGATGTCCACAATCAGGCCTCCTGTAGATCATTATATCGCCTGGTTTACTTATTTTATGTAATTATCTAACACAAGGGAACCCAAATGGCACTGCACTGCGATTATGTAGTCTTTAGAGTAAAAGCATGTACGGTGCTGTTATATGTCTGTCAAGCAATGTAGCTCTCGCACCCCCGTCATCACTACGGGCAAAAAGAAAAAAAAAAACGATAGACTATATTTTAAAAAATAAAAACGACGACGTTTAATTCGGTTAATGCAGAGAAAACAGTAAAAGAGGATAAAGGCTTACTGATGATGGAAACTCCCTGTTTTTGTCTCGGTGCTCGTCCTCCGTGTCGGCTGCAGACAGACCTGTAACATATTGTCAATAATGAAACTCCTTCCGGTCGGTAACAACAGGCTGCGCGTCTGTCCGCATCGTCTGCTCCTTCATCCCTCCTCTTTACTGGACAACAAGTTCATTTATGAAGACACAGTTATTGTTAAATCCTCCAGCCTTTTGCCATGAAGATGATGTTGTGTCATTCTTTAAATTGAAGTAAAAGGGGATTGCCTCAGCTGTTGCCAGGTAAAATCCTAATACAGTGGTCATTGAAACGGGTTGTTGTTGTTTTTTGCTTGAAAACCATTAATCAAACTGCATTTTTGGCCCATTGGCAAGTGTAAACAGCAAAAATAATGTAGCCTATTTTGAAACATGAGACTAAGCATATAGGCTATGGGCCATTGTATTTTTTTAGTTGTTTGAAACAGGCCTACAAAAACTTTAAGTAGTGATGACACTTTTTTATCTCCTACTGTCTTGCTTAAAAGCACTTTGGCACAGCATCGGGAATTAATTTGTGACCCACTTGTTTTATGCCCCTAAAAACACCAATAGGATGTTTACTACTCTGCACACAAGGGGGCAGTCACAACTCACTCCTGTACTTCAAGAACTGGGCTGGTACATGTGGATTCCATATTCTAATAAAGGGTTACTGTTATAAATATTGAAATAAATGGTTGTTTGTTTGGTTTATCTCTAAATCTCAGCAAAACTTTCCAGACCTACCAGATGCTATGACAAGGTGCTGGATACAAAAGTACAGTTAAATAAAATAAGTCAAAATCTGCACACTTGTCTTAATTGCAGACACCAAGTTTATTGTCTAAGCTTTTTGTCACACAGAACTTTGGAGCTGGTGTATCTATACACCTTAAACGTGATATTTTTGCGTTCTTAAAGGGATAGTAGGTGGTTGTAATCACTTTTTGTTCAATTCTACAAATATTTCCTCATGGTTTGTTCTGTGTGTGCTCTGAAAAAAAAATCTGGTTTTCATACACAGCCCTGTTTCTGTAAATGGAAACAAAGAAAGTGGTTTGGACCTTGCCACACAACATTGTTTCAGGTGGGAAGAGGGGCAGTGGGAGAGAGAGTTCTATACACCGGCACATTCGAATGTGCTGGACTCCAGGCACTGTGAAGAGAGAGATGGCGCACATTTACAAATCAATCAATTTATTACACTTACAAAAGGTGAAAAAAATGTTTTTGTCAGTGTGTGGGCAATGTCTCTTGTCTAAACCTGATTACAAAACACATAAACGCAAAAATCAATACCACTGTCAAGGATTTTTCTGATATATCCATACATCACAATATGACAAATATATGCAAAATGATATGTAAAACAATCACATTAATGTGCAATGCAATGGACAGTGTTCCACTGTACCACATTACAGCAGACAAAATGTTTCAAATGTGTAAAACAACATCTCAGTTTGTTATAATTTATTAATTACTATTTGCGTGGAATGATTCACACAGATAGCAGAATTTTCTAAATATTATATGAGAGATGCTGGACTAGTCACCAAAAAACAGGCCTTTGTCACAGCAGACATATTGACTTCCATAGCAGGATATGCACAGGTATTTTAGATAATAGTAATAATGGCTTCTGAAATGTCTCAGTAAGCCATGACAGTGTGACAGTGAGCAGCCTGCACAACACCAGGACCCTGAGACTGAAGCAGCTAAATAGAATTCCATTCATTCGGTTATTTAAATGTGGGTTTTTATTTAAATGTGGGTTTTTTCCGCCGCCATTCATTCGGTTATTTAAATGTGGGTTTTTTCTACTGTGTCATGTAAACTGTTTCAGTGAAAAGGGCCTATTAACAGTCGAGAATGGTAATAGAGTACAGCCATCCTAAGGTAATATTCACTTCAATGAGTAGTAGTTGATTGTTTCCAAAAACTGCTTTTTTTATTTGCTTGTGAAACTTCTCACTTGGCAGAAAAGTGCACACTCATCACATCTCTCTGCTTTGGCGTTTTGACTTCCACAATGAACTGTAGAAGCAATAAACGTCACACTGCAAAAACTGAGCTCTCAAAAACAAGAAAAGCATTAAAATGGGGGAAATATTACTTAAAATAAGCAAAATGATCTGCCAACAGAACAAGAATATTTCACTTGCTACTTAAGGACAAAAAACTTGAAACAGGTGAAATTCTCATAACATAAAAGCTGCCTGGTGAGAAGAAATATCTTATTGGACAAAAAACAAGTATATTTTGCCTTCAATTAAGATAATTAATCTTACCAAGATTTTAGTTTTTGCAGTGTATCTCTCTTCCCGCTTTATTGAAGTGATAGCATTTGAAAATTACGGCAGCTATGAAGGAGAGGTCTGCTCGTGTGAAGGAAAGTCATTTACTTCTGATGTATCAGGTGCCAATAAAGCTCATTACAAAAAAAAAAAACGGAAGAAGAATGGCGCTTCAGCTGTTAAGATCAATTCACTAATGGGGAAGCTCACCACTTGTTGGTGTCGCACAGCAGAGAGAAGAGATAAAGTATACAGAATATGCCCAGTTCAGTTGGTGATGGCCTCTTCCTATAAGTGCATATACAATATATTATCTTTTTCAGAATGTCTTCACAATACAGGCGCAACAATCTGACTTACAAATTGTCAAAACTTCCCTCTACAATACATTTTTCTTCACTGCTGGACAGTCATGTAGAGTGACAAGAAAGACAGAAGAGCACACTAACTCCCAAACCATCAACAGGTCGACACTCCTGACAGCATCATCACTTATGTTTCTGTCTGCTGCACTACTGAACCTGCCCCCTATATATACTGTACATGCATAAGCTGAAAGGTACTCAGTTGAAAATTAGAAAGACAGGCACCTAATCTATGTAGACACTGAATTCTGGTTCAATGCTGGGGATTTTCAAGGAATTACTACTAATTGGAGTTATGCCATTTAAATATATAAATTTTTTTTCATGCAGGCTTGGCAGCATCTGAGGTGAATAAAGTCCCCGTGACTTTCTGCGCCCATGTCTCCTTCCCCCGTCACCCAGCTAATGAATCTTGCTTCCTGCGGACAGTCTGGTCAATATGAGGCAGGACAGCTTTGATTTGTATGTCCTGCCCCTCTGTCTTATTGGACTACTGGTCAATAGGCCTGTCTTCACATTACCCTGGCGATTAATGTGGCGCACAGCCAAATGCTACACTGAAGTGAATCATGGGTCAGCTCTCAGCTGTAAATAAGGATGCATGACACTGAATTATGTTGAAAATGTTTACATCAGGTTTAATGCATGCAGCAGTCTTCTTTCCAGTGTGAGGATACTAAAGGACAGTAACCACCCCAGACCTAGCCTGTTCATCCTGCTGACATCTGGAAAGATATATAGAAGTTTCTGCTGTTGCACCACCAGACTGCAGGGCAGCTTCCCCCTCTAAGCTATCAGACTTTTAAACTCTAACTCATCCTCAGCACTGCTCCATGCAATATAGTTTATAGTTTATTTCTGTTTACAATTTTATGATTGTTGTATACTGTATCTTTATATATATATATATATATATAGCAGGACAGAGGTGCAAACTGCATTTCATTTGACAATCCTGTTGTACAATTAAATCTACCTTCTACCTTCTTCTACCTTAAGTCTAAGTCAGTGTAAGTCAAGATACAGGTCTTATATGTCTCTAAATGATGACCTATAAATGGCGCAGGTGTTTTACATGGCCGAGACAAAGGCCTTTAAATTAAGAGGTTTAATAATTAAAGGAATAGTTCAACATTTTGGGAAAAACACCAGTTTGCTTTCTTGCAAGAGTTAGATGAGAAAATTGACACCACTCTCATAAACCGTCCTTTGAATATGCAGCCACAGCCAGCAGCCGATTGTAGAATAAATAATGGAAACATGATGAAACAGCTATGAAACGATAACAAAACCTGCCTACCCGGACCTCTAAACTCACAAATTAACATGTTACTTCTAGTTTGTTTAATCCTTACCAAAAAGTTGTATGAACGACAATTTTTGATTTTATGGAGGGTTATGCGCCAGACTAGTTCTTCGCTGGGCGCAGCCTCATGTAGAAGTCAAATCTAACTTTGGCAAGAAAGCAAAATAAGTTTTTTTCCGAAACTGCTGAAATATTCAATTAAGTTTGTGGGGGCAAGTCCAAGTCAAGCAACATGTCTCTGAATGCTGACCATTAAATGACACAGAATCTGAACATTGTACTTTAAAAGCTGTGCTAATACATTGAGACCAAGTCCTAATAATTAAATATTCAGTCTTTTGGAAGTCAAACCTCACAACAGACAAGCACAAGTGACTTTGACACTTGACTTTAATGTACGTTTAACTTACCTAAGTCCAAGTCCCCAGCTCACTTACAGGGCTCCTCTGATAACAAATCAGAGACTAATTTAATTTACAGGTAGTTTTCCATCTAACTGACAGGTGCCCATATTCACCAAAAACTCACATAAGGTCATTGTGTCCCCGGTCTGTCTCTTTCACTATGTAGAGCAGTTCACTATTAGACATTTGGCCTTCCTGATTCTTAAACAGGATCTTGTTCATTCATGCTCATGATAAGAAGCATGTTTTTATGTATAGTGTATGTATGTGTATGTGTGTGTGTGTGTGTGTGTGTGTGTGTGTGTGTGCGTGCGTGTGTGTGTCAAATTCAGTTTTCCTGTTGGCCTCAGCATTCCTCCCCCACTGCTTCATTTTTAACAGCTGGTCAAGGTTGATAGTGGATAATATGCGCTCTCTATTGATTTGCAAACTTTTGCAGGAGGGAAAATAACTCTTTTCTGGCAGGTTCTGTCAGGAGGAGGAGTGAATGAGCCAATGTGCAGCAACGAAAGCAGCCAAATCCGGACTTTCACTGGGATTTCAGTGAGAGAGCCAGTTAGTTACAGCACTGGAAAACTAATTAGGATGCTTTGGGCCTGGAATGGGGAAAAAGTTGCCTCCAATCAAAAAGGATCACTAGTTTTGCTATCAGTTACTTAACTGTCTGGTAGAATGGTTGTTGCAGTTATAGTGTGCCAAATTTGTCATTTTCTAGGCGTTCAAAACACTCTGAAGATCATACTGTGATATTATCATGTTCACTTGTCCAGATACCATCAAGAAAATTGTTGATATTGGAGCTTTCAGCGGGACAATGAGGGGCTTATCCAGATTGGGCTTTGCCTAGAGGTTGTGGTTCAGCGGCATCAATCACATCTCTGGAGCTTTTTCTGGCAGAGACGCGTCTCGTCTCGTCAGACTGGCAGTGGCAATCTCCCCTTTACGCAGAACCGTGCCAGAGATCTCTCAAGAGGTTTTGTTCTTTCAATCCATCATAGTCTGAGCTAACATGACACCTTTTCATTAGTGCAAAGTGCTCCAGAGGAGAGGCACTACTACTACTGCCCAAGAGAAGCAGGTGGGGCTAACACAATAGTATTTACTAGGCAAAAGTGGTAATGGTATATGAATGGGTTTATTGCTCTTAAGTTTATTAAACTTTTGGGAGCAGCTCAGAAATGTGCAGCCATTCAGTAAAAATGAGAATTTTTAGTTTTATTACTCTCTTGCCTTGTTTTCTTGCAGATAGTTGACTTAAATAACCACTTTGATGATACATTCATAGAAAATATTAACACATTTGCTTGCAGCTATATATTTTGTTAAAAATTGGCATGTCTTTCTGACTCTGGAATAAGAAAGTGCATAGCACAGCATCATTAAGTACATATATCTTCCTTCCTGTTAAAGAGCCTTTATTTTAGAACATATTTTAATATATTTCATCATATCTTGATGAAACAGCCTTTTTATCTCTTTAATTCTTTAAATTACAAATGTCTGAAATAAATTCTGACTTTGAACACCAAGTATGTGTTAAAAGCATTAAAAGTCCCGTTTGAACTAAAAATGATTAATATTGCCACCATAACAAAGCCATTCTCCATGACTGATTTATGTAATTTCCCTTACTGTCATTTACATTATCTGGGGAAGTGCTAAAATCGATCTTTAGCCACTCCTCTGGCCCCAATTGATATTTCCGCCTTTTAAATTCTGGTGAAGGCTGGCCCATAAATGCAGCCTTTGCACTTTATGTGCTTCATTCGTTTTATCCTGCTAAACACACAACTCTAATCCTATCAAAGGCAAAGAATATTCCAGAAAGGGCATTAGTGGGGGCTTACGAAGCGAGAGAGCGGAGCATTAGTATTCATGGAATTTCTTGGGACAGACATTTAGTTTAAGGGAAATTATCTTGGGAAACTCCGGTGGAGCTCATACAAACATTAAACTATGAGCTACCATAAAGAGTCATGCTGTAAGCTGGAGATGAAGCCAAAATTAAGGGGTGTTTTTAGGGTCTCTAAAAATGCCAACATACTGTAAGCTGCCTTATTATTTCCCTGTATGACTTTAAAAGTCTTTGATGGGTGTCACCAAAGTATTTGGATGTTCTACTATAGGAGGTATTATAATTATGAAAACTGTAATCATTTAAATTTCTAGTATTGGCCATCCTCTCAGCTGTCTGTCTTCTGGAAAACTAATTTTGAACGCACGGTCGCCTCCCAAAGAGAGGCATTGCTTGTTGTATTGACACATACTGTAGCTGGTGCACTAATCCACAAAATAAAAGACTGAAATATCTGCTGAAAATTAAAATCCTGAAAAGTAATGTGGATGTGGAATTGAATGACTTTTGGTTCCATCATGACTAATGATTTAATAACCACTGGCTAAAAAGATTACCATCTAGATGTCATTCAAGCAGCTAAGGACCTGATGTGACCTCCCTTATCCAGATGTTTAACTTAATTATGTTTAAGAAATTTGTCCATATAAAAAATCTGTCACAAATATATTTGGAAATTTATTGCAATAATTAGAGGAAAACCAGGACTACAGAGCCGCATTTAACCATAACTATTAAGTCAGATAACATTAGTGCTGTGCCATTTGCTGCGTAGTTTGACATTTACTCACCGCCCTCCTTACATTCCTGACCTGCTCCTCTATTAGTGCATAAACAAGCACTTAAGCTGTAAAGTGCATCAAAACATTTATTTCATCAAGTGGAGATGTGACTCTCTCTGGCTTTTGAGCAATTTGAGCCATTGCTGTGGTGATAAAACTGTATTATTGTATTTGATGAATTGTGTGCTTCACAAGAATATCTTACTGTATTAAGTTAAAGGTGGAGTAAGTCTGAAGAAATCCAACAACATGACAAATACCACAATATAGAGTGAACAACGACACAGGAACTAATGCTACTGAGAGGACGAGACAGTCCCATGGCCAGCACACTAGCTCCACACAGCAATACTCACAACTCTCCTACTATTATAACTAAGATCACAACAACAGCATGTCCTGTCAAACTGGAAAGTAAGCTTAATGTCCGTAACAGCTGAAAGAGTGTTGTGTGGCGGGGTGGGAGCCACTTTCTTTGTTTCCTATTTACAGAGCCAGGGCTGTGTACAAACACTGGGTTTTTATTCAGCACATTTTCTAAATTTGACAAAAAGACATGTATTGGATTAGAATAGCTGACCCCACCTTTAAGTAAAGGCTAGGTCAGCTTTTCTGCTGATTTAGCTTATGAGAACTATATCGGTGGGCAGAGAGGGTGAAACTGGATAAAGAATTAGTGCACAACATCAAATATAAAGGTTGTCTCAGGTCTCGGAATTACACAGAACAAGTGACACAATCCCATAAATTACAGGGAGTTCAGTAAATGTCATGGCAATAACCTTATTGTATCATGCATTATATGTTAAAGGCCACAGGAATCAATAGGCATTATCTTGCCTTTTGTTATATGTGTCCTAAGTAGATAACTGGCCTAAGAGTGGCACTGCAAATTATTTTACGGCTAAGTGTGAAACTAGTCCTTTGGGGAATGTAAAATTATTCATTAAATGTCCTGCATATGCCCATTTCACTTTACAGATCTGTATAGGTGGAAACAGGTGACCACAATCTTTAGGGTTCTTTGTTTGGGGACCAAGAATATCTGCTATAAATTTCTAGTATATCAAATAATGCACACAATTTGGCTTGAGAGTGGAGCTACAGGGAATATGATGGGGTATCCAAAAAGGAACGCAAATATGATGAGTACAATTCCTATCAAACGCCCTACAATTGGAAGTTTGCAGTGTGGCAGTTGGTTGATCAGTTGGTTGGTCCACCACTTTAGACCAGACTGAAACATCTCAACATCTACAATTTGGATTGGCAGAAGAGGCTGTACAGAAATTCCGGGTTCCAAATTGAGGTATCCTATTGACTTTGAAGATTCCTTCAACTTTTCCTCTAGTGCCACCATCAGGCTGAAATGTTGTGTTCAGTGCAAATTAGCAAATGTTAGCATGGCAACACACTAAACGGACTCGATGAACATTGATGAAAATCCAGCCAATTATTTTTTTTTTTTTGAGATGTGAGGAAAATCTCATATTACTTTTAGAAATTGTTTTTAGTGCGATCACGGTATCTCTAGCAACATCTTGGTTTTATCGGTCTGATGTAACAATACTTTTAATATATGAAAAGCCATCACAACAGTTAAACAAATGCATAGGCATGAATGTGTCCAAGATTAGCATTAACTGTGATGGACGGTGACAGCGGAGTAAATACCACTACCTTTCCGCTTCATGCTTTAGTTAACATGGATGGCCGTATAAAGTAATCATTCATAATCTATGACGATTCAATACTGCGTAAATGAAATGGAAATCATTACAAATAAATTATGGTTTCCATTTCATCCCTTGAGTGTCCACCATCAACTGCACAGAGTGGAAACCTCAAGAGAGCATTTTCTGTTGGCATTACAAAAATAATTTCTGAATATGTTTAATGGGAGTAACATAAAGCAAAACACTTGCTTTTAGTGAACTTTAACTGCAGACTGTAATGTAATACAAATGATGATACACGCATACTGTATGCACTGAATGAGTTTTGACTTAATTTTCTAAGTTTGATTAGTTGCACAGTTATTTCACAGCATGAGTGACATTTTGACAGTATAATTTCTACCATTGGTGCCTTCAACCATCAGAACTTCATGAGCCAATGAGATAATTTGGGTAATTAGTCGCACTGTACTCTCTGCAAAATGATTATGTTCCCTCATGGGAGCAGTGAGACATTTATAAAGTCAATAGGATCAATCAAAGAGCTAATTTAGATTAATTTAGCTATTTTTATCAGACAGCCATAAAATAAGATGTGGATTGTCATACAGCTTGAGTGAATTCATTCGTGCTCGTTGAAGATGTAGTCATTCAAAACATATGACATTGGTCATACAAAAATATTTAAGCAACGTGTCTGTTTTCCCCCATTAGAATATCTTTTTAAAAAGTAATTTGTTCAGTGATGTACATTACGCAGATATCATGGAGCATTTCTCTTTCAATAGCAGCTCCATATTTCTGTTTTACTGACTGGGTATACAAAAACACATTTTCATTAAATTATACACACACAGCAACACAACCATGAGTGGAGATTACCATCCGACTCCAGGCTGTTCACTATCCAGTCACTCTAATTAAACTTTGAGTGATGTTGCTAGGTAACAGAGATGATTTGTTGCTGAGCCAGGGGACCATCCAGCAACACTTGTGTGTGTCAAGTCATCTTAGGCTATTGTTTATTTGAATCCCTGTGCTGGCAACACATGCTGGTTTTCTTTTCTTATTAGAGAGATTTTTGAGTGAGGACACTTTCTGCTTTCTCTCTTGAGATGCAACTGCCAACCAACAGCCCTCTCCCTCATTCAGCATCAATACAAACCAAAACGAATCCACATTACAGGGGCAGAAGTGTGTGTAACAATAAAAAGGAGCAGGCGGTGCGGCAGATGGGGTGGTTTCATACACTGCTGATTCACTCTAATGGGAACAGGGAACATCCACAGCTTATAGCTTGATGTATGCTTCTCACAACTCAAACCGACAGGACAGGTAAGGGCTGCAAGTGAACCGAATTCTGAAAATAAAGCCAGATCATTAGTACAATCTCTTATGGTTAAGGAGTTCCCATTTATTATTTACAACAGGCCTTAAACTACACGTTTTGGTGCACAAAATGATGGAAACAATTTTTGGAAACAATTTATGAAATAATAAAGTCATAAAACAAAACATAGACAGCTATTTACTTTAAATGAAACATGTAAAATAAATGTAAGGTAAGTAAGTGAAATAAGGCTGGAGACTCGTTTGTCAGGAAAGTGTGCGCCTGAGCTGATGCCCTCTCTAATCATAAATCTGTCAGAAATGATTTAAAGTGCAGGCAGACGAACGGGTCCGCTGCTCTTATGTCTCTGACTGTACATCACCACGGCTGAGGAGAACTGTAAAGGTATTAAAAAGTGACACTTCACTTTGTGTTTTCTGAGCAAGTTTTCTGAGTGAGTTTGGTGATGGGGGACATTACTGCCGTATATTTGCTGAACACAGGTGGTATCTGCGATATTTTGAGTTATTTATTTACATAAATACTATATATGTGTGTATTAGTGTGTATTTAATTTTAGAGACGATGATTCATTGCCTCTAAGGGCTACATTTTGAAAATAATTGCCTCACATGGCAAGGGCGGCATGAACCATGATACATTTTATCTTTTAAAAGCACCTGTGTGTGATTTGTAAGGCTTTCCACTTTATTCTTGAGCAAATTAGAATCTCCTTCAGCGTTAATGCCAACATGTTCTTGTGTGGGAGCGTAGAAACTCTGACAACAAACGAATATTCTTGCATATTCTGGGCACTATTTTTGACTAAATGAACCAAAAACACATAGTTGCAACAATTATTCCTGATGCCAAAGTGGGACATCATCCCTCTGATTGAGCCGACTTTCTCTGTGGCCGTCCACACGCAACATTTATCTGATCTGACATAAGTGTCAACCTTCAGCAGCTATCGCCGTGTTATTGAGTGACTTTGTCAGTTATTTTGGCAGCCACTACTGCTGATTCATGTCTCTCTCTCTCTACAGAACAGTTTGCACCTGCTGACAAAATCAAGTTTCACACATCAGTTCAATGTCAACTACCACTGCCTTGAGTCTTAATTTTAATGATGATCCTAATTGCAGGTGATGATGATAATTGACCTGATGTTGACACATCAGTCAGCTGTGATGAACTGCACCCACAGTGGATAATAATGACATTGTTATTTTGTTTGAGAATTATCACCTTTGATCAGATTTTTATTAATAATTCAAGAGAAAATATAAACGAGTGTATTTCAGTTTGTGAATCATTTGTGCTTAAAGGATAATAGTTCACGTATTTTCAACCTCACCTCAGTTTGAATACGATCAACTTAGAGATAACTAAACTAAAGTTAGAATAACCCTGACACTGAAAGATCAGAAGTGACTAGCCACATGAACATAAAACAGGCCTAGGCTGCTACCAGCTCTGTGAAGCTGCACATCATCATGATCCTAACATGCTCACAGCGGAAATGCTAACATACTGATGCTGTTTCGGAATAACAATTACTATGTTGACAATCTTGTCTTAGCGTGCTAACATTTGCTAACTAGCAGCATTAAACACAAAGTACAGTTGAAGTTGATGGGAATGATGTATATAGAAAGAGTCAGAAAAATATCCTCCATTCAAAAGTTGGTGAAACCTTTCACTTCAAACCACAAATGTCAACAGGAAAAAACAGGACATTACAAAGTTTATGTGGTTATTTCCCTCGTCAGTGAAAACTGACCGGCTGGTGCTTCTACATTAAAAGTCAGATGGTTATTGAAGTTATTAGGATTCATTGTCAGGGCACTGAGGATATCTACACTAAACTTTATAGCAATCCATCACATAGTTGTTGAGATGTTTCAGTGTGGACCAAAGTAGACAGACCGACCGACATTGCCATGCTTGGAGTCACGTTGCTAGCTAGGCTTAAAATACCAACTTCCAACATTTATTCTCCTAATGCAAATTAACAATGGGCAAATACAGGATGTACCTCTTTTAAGATTTGTGGGATGCACTGTATATTGGGAACAGCAGACACAAAAGGATTACTCACGGTAAAAATATCTCTTATCAGGATCTGAAAATAACTAACTTCAATGCACACAAATGAGTCAATGACGCAACTGTAGGCAGCTTACTTGTGTGTTGCAAATGTGACTCAACGGTCCACTATCCAGTGATGTAATAACGCACACTTCTTTCACACAGCTGTCCCTCAGGCTGGACATGACTTGACAATTTTTTCTACTGCACACCAGACATTACGATGTGAGCGTAGCACAAACTAGAGAGCACTGCGAGGACATGATGGGAGAAATGAGAACGATAATTTGAGGACACCATGTGGAACAGGTACCTTGCAATCTAGGTGAGATATTAGGTGAGTCAGTAAAGCAGATGTTGAATTTGACCCAGCAGTCTGCAGCTTTAAGCAAACTCAGCCACAAATGGTTATCAGCTTTTTACACCTTTTTACCATATAGTCTATGCTTTTTACAAGCTAAATCCCTTAGCAGGTTCTTTTGTTATTAAGGAGTAGGCTTAATAGCACCATCCTAACTTTAAATTTAGTATTTCCTGTGTAAGTTGAAGATTTTCAGTGATCTTATCCAGGGGCAATTTCATAATAATGGCAATGATAATATGGGTGAATAATGTGAACGCACAGGGACTATGTAGACCTGTTGCAGCTCTATGGTTTGGCTGATAAGACAGGTTGAGTCTGCTCCACGCTGCAGGAAATGATTCCCGGAGCTGACGTGTTCCTCAGAACAGCCACAGGTTCACCAGCTAATTACCAGAGACGCATGACACAGTTTCCATTTGTCTGGTGAGGTTACAACCTCTTCTCTGAGGGGTAACAAAGACGAGGAGGAGGAACAACGAATACAGCATGGGATGAGAAAGATGGATGATCTGTCAAGGCTGAGGATGTGATAAGTGTGAGCGTGGGACACGGGGGGGGGGAGTGAGGATGACCTCCGACTTCTACAACAATGGAAACAGTGAGGGGTTATCGGGTTGCTCAGGGCTCCCTGCTGTTTGTCTCCTGTAAAGAAACCTGTGCCACATTCTGGCTTCTTGACATGAATGATACACACATTTTAGAGCTCAAACAATCTGCAACTATATGGATAATGAGTCAATAATTCAAGTAGGTTGTTCACAGTAATGTCCTAACTTCTCAAATGTGAATATTTTCTGGAAAACTAGCACATTCTTCACAATGATTAATCGAGAAAACATCGGATCAAATAACTGTTGGTTACAACCCTTGGGTCGTAGCGGGTCTGAAAAGTTATGCCAATTCAGAAGTGCAGAACACTGTATTCTGTGTAATAGCCAGCAGGGGGCGACTCCACTGGTGTCTTTTGTTACGTCAGTAAACACTTTCCTAATGAGTTTGGTCTCAGTCGCTAGACTCCTTCAATACAGCATGTTCATTTTTGTAAATTATGGTTCCATTTAGAGTAAAATAGATGATAAAGCAGGGTACGATTTAGGGTGTGGCTACCTTGTGACTGACATGTTGCTACCACAGCGACCTGTCAGCCGTAGCAATGTGTATCCCTCCCCAGCTCCACCTTCTCATACAAATATGGTCACTTTTGGTTCCAAAAAAACAAAATTGCGACCAACAGTATGCCAAAGTCGAGGCTTTGAAATAATAGTCCACAAACCAGTAGGTGATGTCACATTGGCTACGTTGATTTCTTTTATACAGTCATGGTTCAGTATAGCAATTTGTGTACTTAATGTTTTAAACGTCCTGAAAATGTAAGTTAAGTTAAATTATAACAATATAATAAATATTCATATTCAAGTATCTTTAGGTTTGACACTCACAAAGTTAGTTAATCTTCTTCATCAGGGCTTTGTGAATATGGTTTGATCAGATTTGATTTACAGTGAACTAACAACCGCCCAAATATCATCAGATTCTGATGCAAACATTGCTAAATCCTGATTGGTGCACAGAGGCACGTGACATCACAGTTTTCCTATTGAGCCCAGCCCGCTTCAAACCAGTAAAAAAAGCATAGAGAAAAAATGAAGTACAAAAACCTGTCAGGAACCAAAAGTGTTTGAACTCCGTCAGGAAATAGCATGTCCATATAAGATTCTACCCTACTCATATTAAGATGACTGATAAAATGTTTAAGGGACTTAAAGTTGAATTTTATCTTTAGCCCATTTTATTTTCCAGCTTTACTGTACAGTGAAGCTTTGTAAGCAGATGGTAGAAGTGTGACCTATAAATATTAGTGTACTACAATATCCGAGACCTGTTGACTTCTGATGAATGACCTTTGTTTTCTGTTCTATTTGAGCATAATGTAACTTCTCTCTGCCCTAACAGTATGCAGCAGAGGCAGGGATTTACACAGATAAAAGTCTGACCTTGTGTTTACTTTGGAAGCCTGGGATTAGAACCCTCTCCTGATTTTGTTTGTATCACCAGACCTGACCCATCAGGTAAACACTGCCCTTGCATTCTATCAGTCTGTTCTTGAAAATGTCACCAACAAGATTTAGTCTACAGGACAGATTTCAGCTGGCAGGCTATTCTATCTCATCCACACAGCTCTCACTATTTGTTCAGACCACTTGGTGGCAACAGTGCCTCATCTTGTTAAGGTTGACTTTGATGCAAATAGAACTGAATAGGAGTAACCTAGTGAGACAAGACACATTAGCCAACTGTGGTTCCTGCCAAAAAAATTCATCACTTCTGGTGTTTTTACTAAAGGTGGCTGAGATTTTGGAGCTGCAGCACCAGAAACTTTTTCATATCAGCAGTTCAAGATTGGGCCTACTGTATTATGGTGTCATTATAAACCACCGGGGTCTGTGTATAAGTGCTGAAACTGAAATGTGCTGAAAAGTTTTGAACTGTAAAAATACATTATTCTATGTGGTCATTGGTCACGTTTTTGAACATTTTCCTGTGTTGGTTTTCAAAGTGGTTTTGGAACCAGTTTGCCTTCACAAATAGAGTATGTGGTAATGGCATTGATTCTACAATAGTTTGCTTGCTGTGTTTCTTTTTCCCACACTGAAGTGAGTTTAGTATTAGTGTAACTTTAAACTCGAACAATGATGGAAAGGACACAAACTCACAATACAACTAGAGGTAGGGAAGACTCGCTTTGACACAGAAAACAGTCTCTGACATTTCTGAATAAATCATCCTCCAAAAACGGGTATGAGCTAATTTTATGGTACTTTCTTTAACCCTCGCTGAACTATTGCAGTTCACACTGAGAATAACATCAAGCTAATAATAGGGCTCTTAAGAGCAACAGACTTTCAGGAAGGGAGTAATTAACAACCTGTGCAAGCAAACAACTCAATTATGCCATGATTCAACTAGTGCATACTTTACATGCTCAGTTTCCAGGAACCCCACTCTCATTTCATTTTGCCCACTCAAATGTCTGTTTGTGACATTTATTTACACAGTATCTGAAACATAAACAGCAACCCGATTCTTTACATGGTCTCAGTTTAAAGTCGAAGTCTTGAGTACTCAGTCCTCTTTTGCTTGTAGTTCTTTTCTCTCCATTTGTCACTTTCATTATTTGATCTCCATGTCCCTTGTGGTCAGATATTTTAATTTCCCATTTTGCTGCTTTGTCAAAATCCTCAGGAGACACAGAAACACAGTTTGGTTGATGAGGTGGGATGTCTATCAGATCTGACTCATTGTTCTTAGCAGTACACACCTCTTGTGACAGACCCCTAGCCCTTGAATTGCCTCTCTACTTAGAATATCTCCATCTTGAAGATACTGTGTGCTGTATATAAAAACATTGATCACTCAAGAAGAGTAAAGGGGTCCCAGGCGTACAATGAATTGCCTTGGGCCTTCAGATCTGTAAATCATATTCTAAAAAATGAACTAGATCTAAATATTAACAACTGTCAATCAGTGGTTGTCAGAGGGTAAATGTTATGTGTTATCTGGGCTACATCCACACTACTATGTTTTTGTTTTAAAACGGAGACCTTTTGCTACATTTGCACCTGCCATCCACACTAAAACGGCGAATCTGAAGTCCTAAAACACAGAAGTTTGAAAATGCTGCCGACCCCATTTTTGTTTATTTTCTTTTTTTGCTAAATTTTCTGCAACAGCGTAGACAATCTGCTTCCTGTGTGTTTTCAGTCATTTTAATATAGACAGAGATCAATTCTGATACGCAGCTAAATTGCTGGTGTGGACGGAGATCGTTTAAAACGTCTGGTAGAGTAGTAGTAGAGTAGATGTGGCCTAAAGCAGTAGTTTGACATTTTTTGGTAAATATGCTGATTTGTTTTCTTACTGAGAGTTGGATGAGAATACCATTATTACTTTCATAATTGTCTGCTCAATATGAAGTTAGAGCCAGCATGCAGTTAGCCTAGCTTAGTTTAGCATACAAAAACTAAAATGTAGAAAAAACTTTACTGGAGTTATATCTTGACCACGGGAGATTTCCTGGCAAACAAGCAGAGACCTCAGCTTTTGTACGGATTTACCATTCATGATATAGATTAATTAGTGACCTTCTAGCTTATGCTTGAAGGTGGATTTTGACCTTCTTGTTGCTAAGCTAAGCTAACTGACAGCAAACGGTAGCTTCATATTGACCGTACATGAGAGTGCTGTCAATCTTATCATAAGCAAGTTTCCCAAGGTGCAACAGAAATTGTAGATGGAACTAAGGTGCGCTGCAGAAATAACAAATAGAAGTGTTACACTAAGCTAAGACAATATTACAGTATTGCAGATCTAATTTTAGCTCCAGCCTATTATCCATCCCTTTTTTTAATATTTCTGGTCTGCACATTTTACTTGAAATTAAGCTTTCCCTTTGCTTGAAAGAATAATAATAACACTAATTTCAACAATATCAAATCAGCTATTATGTGTGACAACATCAGCGCATTATTCATTCCATACACTGCTATACGGCAAACTTATAACTAGAACGGAGCTATTTTTCAATTGTGTTTTGAGAGCATACTAGAGTGAGTAGAGTGAGAGGATGTGGGGAAACAGACATGATAAAGGAGACGGTGGTATGAGGTAATTCAGCAAACTTATTAAACCACATCCGGATCTATTTCAATCAGCTCACTTGGCCTCAGTCTCAGCCACTTCGTATCTATAAACTATCTATTGAAGATAGTTTCTTGGCATTTATCAAAGCAAATTCAGGAATATCACTGCACACTCCGCAGGTTGTAAAAAGCTGAGATAGAGCAGCATCTCTGTTCTGCAGTTGCTTTCTGAACATTTCTTTCTATTCTTGCTTATCGGTATGGCCTGTGTGAAGAGTAAGGTAGATGAGACTTGGAAACAAGAGCGGCTGATTACAAAAGACCTTGCCGCTTGTTAAAGTTCACTTGGCTCACTAGAGATTATAAGCTGTTTAAAAGTTGAACGTGTGAGCCTGAACTTTTGAGGGGAAGTGCCTCTTGTTTATTCAAACCCTGTTGCGAGAAATTCTCTTTCTCAGTCAGCTCTATTGATTAAAACTTGAATCAGGCAGCGGGCACGTCCACCTGATTTTGACTGGGGTCGCAAAAGTGGGGCACAGTCTCAAGCAAGGATGGCAATGCACTCATGATACACAAGCTGTTGGCTGGAAGTATTCAAATCCTTTACTTAAGTAAAAGTGCCAATATATTAATGTTAATGTACTGCTCTACATCATGAGTAAGTCCTGTAAAAGTACATAAAAATTTATAAAAATTTAAAGTAATGTGTAACAGGAAAAGTGGCTCCTGTGACTGATATTTCATTTCATATTACATTATTAGATTGTTAATGGTGATGCAACAATGTGTAAGTATAATTTTACTGTTGTACTGTATGTGGAGATCTAGTGATCGAGGTGGAACTAGTTTTAACCACTTTATATACAGTTAAGTAGTTTAGTCCAGTGGTTTCCAACCTAGCGTTTGGCCACCTCCAAAGCGTGACAGTATAATTCTGAGGGGTCGTAAGATGATTAATGAGAAGAAAAACAAACAAACAAACAAAAAAAAAACAAGTCCTTTTTCAACCTTCCTTTAATCCTTGCATTTCTGTGAAATATTGGAAAATTTTCTATTTTTGAGCCTCAAACATTCATTAAAATGAAACCATCTCAGAAGTTTAAATGGGAAATATTTTTTTGTTGAACTGTACAATATTTCCCTCAGAAATGTACTGCAGTAAAGGTGTATAGTAGCATATAACAGAAAATACTGAAGTAAAGAATTACCTCAAAATTTAATTTAAAAAACGTAAAGTACTTTGTTACTTTCGACCACTGGAAGCTGGACTCACTTTTATTTTATTTATTGTATTAGTTACCTTAAGCATTTTCTGTATCAGTTCTGTATGGATCAGCACTGCACAGACTCTTGCAAATACTGTACAGTACAAAGTGCACCTGGCCTTTGGGCTTTTGTGATTCAAATTGCCATGACTTTTTCATACACAGCCTACCATTTGCATCGACTTGAGACAGAAGATGCAATCGACAAAGATCATTTTAAAGCATGCAAATTTCTTGAGTGTAACAAATGTTTTATTTCCCCTTTAAGATCAGCAGACACTGTCTGGTGTCAGAGACTCGTTCCTCTTATGGTTTAATGAGGCTGCTTTGGATGACTTTGATGGTTCACTACTATTTATTTTAATAAGGATGAATTATATCCCATACTGTTTCGTTGTCATGGATGTCAGCAGAGCAAAACAACTAACTATCCTTTCCAGCTCAAACGAACAGTAACACACAGTAACACACAATGGATTGGTTGCTATGTTTCACCTCCTGACACCATGACTACTGTGACTAAAATCACATCATATCTACTCACTCTGCCTACAAAGGACATTATTACTCACTTGAAAGGCCAATTAATGGAGAAAATGTCACTTATTGTCACTTACTGTATTTAACTTGTCAACTTGTAACGTACAAGATGATATAAAGCATTTGTATCCTGTGCATTATAATGCTCCTATATGTGCTATATGTGTGTGTTACAAATGTGATAAAGAGTTTTGGACATAGACCAGAGAAAAAATGACAAAGGCATTGTCAAATTATTTTTTATGAGGATAAACCCTTTGAGATGCATCATCTCGTTGTCAAGGGGGTCCTAACATACATCACAACCATAAAAACAGAACAATGACAAAATAAAGAAGTACAATTATCTTATTTAATTATTTGTCAATGTACAGACAGACAACAGATAAATACACATATACCCGCTAATACAGAGCAACAACAAGAAAACAAAACAAACAAACAAAAAATTAAAAATATAAAAAAAAAAAAAAAAACAGAAATCTTAAGACCTTCACAACCATTAGACAATCAAAATTCCCAATACTAAATATGAAATTGTATGTGAACGGATCACCAGATAAAATACAATTAATTTTAGTATAGTGTATACACAATGTGACAGTACCATTCATTACATGAACAGTCCATTGCAAGGTAAGAAGACAGGGTGTGCTTAAATATCCCAAATCATGCTATGGATCTAATATCAGCAGGTAAGTTATTCCAATCTGCTGGAGCTTTAAACATAAAAGCTCTTTTGCCAACTGATTTCTTACCAACTGAGAAGAAGTTATTATACAAGAAACAGGTTTGGATTTAAGTTTCTGTCTGGCACCAAAAATCACAAGATATGACTTTTTGTTGAGCAAAACAACACATTGAAAAAGGCTTGTAAGATTTTGAAATCATACTGAAGGCAAACTTGTTTTTTTGGGAGATCAGGTTTAGATGTATATATGATAGTGTCATCAGCATAAAGTGGAGCACAACAATTATTGAAAATTGATTGTAAATTATTAACATAGATAGAAAAAAGAAGCGAAACATTTTCAACTGTACAAGGATTCGCACACAACTCTCCATTCAAGCTTCCCCAGCACTTCCGGGTCACCAGCGCTACTTCCGGGGCAATGCCAACGACTCTGCGGCGCATCCCACGGCAACAGAAGCAATACAGCCCCACATCAGTCCTCACACAGGGCCAGGTCGTATCAAATCCTGTTGCACCCCAACCTCTTTCTCATCCGTTTTCTACTTCTCAAGCGTCACTATCAACCCGAGCACATGCATCCCTCCATCCCTGCATCCTTTCTTCTTCCCTTGTTCCTACTTTCCCTATCCCATCTCCTCTGGCACCATCGGTCCTTCCTACCCCGATACCGGCGGCAACCACAGCCGCCCAGACCGCATCTACACATGAGATCCACAAAACACCATCGACCAGACTATTCCTCCTGTCTATACTTTTCCTCCTCCCCTCCCCCTCCCTCTCCCCATATCCCAAATGCATCAAATGTGACTCTTCCCTCTTCTAACGCACCCCTTTTCTCCACAGCTTCACCCACTACCGCGCCGACCGATTCTTTCCACTTTTCCACCGACTAATGATTTCACTTTAGCCACAACAACACCTCTGGTGCGCCCCGCGGGCCCAGCCAGACCATCCCCAGTGTCACCCTCTTCACACAAAGATTCTCGCCGGTAACCGCATCGAACTCGCTATATAAAATAAATAATAAAACATAACAATTAAATTCAATTTAATTAATTAATAATTAATATATATAGAATAATATATATTGAACATATATTCACGTCATAGATGACTTCCTCACCTTTTGTCACCCTCTACGCCACCATCTTATGGCCTCAACATCTCGACTTCCACACTCCACAAACTCGGAGTCCCTCTCTCCCTAGAGAAAACAGAAGGCCTCAACACATCACTGGAGTTCTTGGGCATCACCCTTGACTTAGGGTCACTCCAGGCATCCTTGCCCCCGAGAAAATTCACCGTATTTCCTCGCTAATTTCCAATTTCCTTCTGGCCACCGTTGCACCAAACATCGTCTTTTCTCACTACTAGGCCATTTAACTACATCACCCGGATCCCACAAGGTCAGTCCTTCCCGTCACATCTCTTTTCCTTAGCCGCTTCCGTCCCATCTCTCCATGACCACATCAAACTAGATGCCGCATGCAAATGGAGCCTAAACATGGTTACATTTCCTTTCATCCTGGAACGCCACCTCCTTCTTCCACGACGACCACATCACCAAGCCAGAAGTCATCCAGCTCTTCACAGACGCTGCCCCTTCTGTCGTCTTTGGCTACTACGGCGGTAGTTGGACCGCAGTGGACTGGCCACCTGAATTTTCAGCCCTCCCTCCTTCCCCTACCTATTAACAGAGGACAGTCCCATTGCCCAGACATAACGCAATTCATGCAGAGGCTCACCTTGGTTTTCAGCACAGCACCAATTCATCATCCGAGCCAAAAACACTATCGCTGACTTTCTTTCTCGCTCAGATCGGGTTATCTGACTCTATACGTGGACAGAGTCCTAGAACACAAGCACACCTTTCCATCTGAAGTTCTCTTGGGGGTTTTCCGCACGTCCGCGGACTAAGAGACGGTTCCCCCACCCAGAGTCTCGACTCCACCGGTTCCCGTACATCTTCTCGCCAGCAGACACCGGTCTGCTCTTCACTCACGCATCCATCAGCGCGGATCCGACTCCGCCCCTTCATCCCTCACCTGTCTTCCCCTCAACCCTTCCTCCATTACACCTCGACCCCTACCCCTCATCCCTCGACCCTCTCCCTCATCCCTACATCCCTCAGCCCACCCTCTGGGCACTCAATCCGTTCTTTTCGTACAATCTATCTCGGCTCCATTACAAGCAATAAACCATTTTAAATCTTCTATGTTCTTAGGTGTGGTCTTTATAAGTGAAATGGGGATAAGATATTGTTGGTGCTAAGATAATGTGAGAGTTCAGTTCATTTATGGCATTCTGAACTTCATCTGGTATAATTTTACTAAAAGAAAAAGAAGTGTGACTGGGCGAATTATTATTAAAAAGCCAGTACTCATGTCAAATTTGGGTAGTAAGGTAGAACAAACAGAAGAGAAATGTTCATTGAATGCTTGAGCAATAGATAAAGAGTCATGACTTATCTAACCAGTTTTTATTGAAATCACAGAGCAAGATAATTTCATTTCTACATGAGATGGAGTTGATAGTGGAGATCAGGCAATCAAATGTTTCAACTGGCGAAGAGGTTGGTCGATATATGCTCCCAATAATTAAACATATATTTGCATGAAAAATAACCTTAACAAAAACACATACAAAATGTAGAGGCTAAACTGTGGGTATGGTTAACGCAGTTATCTCAGAGAAAACATAAAAAGCCACTCCTCCACCTCTGGAGCACCTATCAGATCTATATAGAGTATAATTTAGAAGATTAATTTCATTATCTGATATATTACTGTTAAGCCATGTTTCAGAAAGAGTTTATGTAATAAAACCCATGCACGAAGTAAGTCAATTTTAGGGATAAGACTCCTAATGTTCAAATGCACGATTTTTAATCCTTTAACATCATTCATTCAGAAAGCAAAAACTGATAATGTAACTACTGTCACCGATCAAACATAAGTTTAAAAGTAGTTGGATCCAAAAAAATAATACACAATTGTCGAGATTGCAAGATTCATTTGATACAATAAAGCAAAAACACACAGCACATAAACACACAAAAATAAACACAAAACAACAGCATTTCCAGAGTATTTCTGTGAGTTAACAAAGCTGTGCGGGTAAAGATCATCTATTAAGCTCAAGGCTCAATCTGCATTAATTAAGAAATAAAGGAGAGTGTAGCTCTACAAAGAAAAAAAAGACACTTTACAAGCAGCATTTAAAGTAAAGTAGGGGGCAATTGTAATCATACGCTAGGAGACTCCACCACACAAAGGGACAAGAAGAAAAGGAAAATCGTGATGCAGTCAGCTTGCATCTAACAACAACTAACTATAACACAAGTCAACACCTTAAGAAACATTACAGCTGTGCAGTCACATATTTTTAAGAAAAAAAGGGAAGAGATCGTTTGCTGTTCTGTAGTGTTCTGTTGTAGCATTGGTTAAAGGTTTGACTGTGGAAGACAATTTGTTTTTACTTTTTTGTCTTAAAATGGCAGCTTGACAAGCTTTCCCTGCAGACTACACACATACATACTGTAAAAGGTCGGTCAGAAGTTTTGAAGGAACTTTGGTGTTTTTCAGTCCTGTTATTCTTTTACCAGAGTTATTTTTGAGAGTCAGTATTGAACTGTGAACTCTGAAATCTGGGCAGTACATCCCTGCATGTCAGTCTCAGCACCTGGAACATATTAAAGCTTTAACTCTAACATCCTTGACAGTCACAGCTGTCTGTCCTGTCTGAGGAAAAAGCCTCTTAAAATGTAACAACATATTTTAATTTAGGGCAACATAATTACACACCCTGTTCATCAATAGTGCTGCTTAGAAAGAAGTTCTTTCAGAAAAAAAGAGAATTAAAGCATAGAAATACCTCTATCAATTGGACTCCCTCTCTGCCACATTTTACTTTTCTCAGGCCTTTTGAAACTTCCAGTGCACCGCTCGCCCCGCTGAACATATTATCTTTTTAAATTAGTCATATGGCGGACAGAGGATGTTCACTGTGACCGTGTTATAGATTTCATAGTTCAAATGGCTCTGCTTTGACTTTAAGGTAGGTTAGTGCAGTGGATTTAGGACAAAAGCAAAAAGCAAAACATATTAAAAAGGGAAATGTGCTTTATTGAATTTTTTAACTTAAAAAGCTAAATAAAATTAAAACGAGGTAAGCGATGTATTGCACCTGTGCTTTATTCCTATGAAGCTGTGTCAAAAGGCTCCCACAAACATTCATGCAACTGCCTCATGAGAAACTAAAATATTGTATTTTTTCATATATTGCATCCCTGTAAAAAATTATAGAATGGCATTTTCCATTTCAGCTACATAGCTGATGCCCGAGTGGTTCAAAATTGGTTCAAAAATGTTTGTGCCATGGACTTGTAATACTGATTCATGACGTTTATCCTGCTGTACCTGGTCATAGATGTCATGGCACATTTTTTGTATCAGTGTTGTAATAAATCATCTTAAATATGCGTGGCCAAGTGCCTGCCTGCCTTCAGCTATGAATTATACAATCACCAAAATCACATGATGCTTATGGTTGAATATTCACTATCTTACTCAAGCTGCCAAATAGAAGGATGAGACTCATACGTGTGTGTTTACACTAAGGGGCAACATCCCACAGGAAAATCAGACCAGTGCATTTCAAAAGGTATGGTCTTGAAATAAAATCCCGAGTCCTCAATGTCCGAGACAAGACCGAGTACAAATGCAGACCATCAAAAAGTGGTCTTAAGACAGGTCTTGAGACCAAGATGGTATGGTATTTCAGTGCAAGGGTGAGTTGACACAAAGGGTTATATGGAATTGTCTACTCTACAAACTCAAAAAACAACTTCTGGAAATCTGATATGTGTAAAAGACCAAATGAATTCACAAAAGCCTTGATGCTTGGAACCGGTCTTATTCAGGTTAAACTACCAGATGCTTTTCTTTCCTGCCATCACAGTGTCCATTAATGATCCAATTATTCCTGCCCACCTGTGCTCTCCTGTTCCTAGACTGAATGGCTCACCAGATAAGGAGCGTAAAAACATGCAGATACACCTTCCTCTTCCAGCAATACATGACTTCTAATAAAGAGGAAAGAAATGATCACAGCAATTATAATAATACTATTTAGAGTTCTTGACAATATCTTTGTTAACATCTGCATACCCATAAAACTGTTGTGCAGATAGCTGAATTAAGTTTCAGTCCCTTGGATGAGGGACGAAACGTCTTCCAGTATCTTCAACCAAGTCCAGTTGCCCTTGACTTTAACCTCCTTTGGATTACACATACTTGTTTGGATGTGTCAGAGGTTATGCCAGAACCCAGATGCAGACACGGAGACAATTCAGCAGTTAAACAGTTTATTGATTGAGGCAGGGTGAGCAAACTAGGCAGGGTGAGGTTGCAGGGAGTCTCCTTCCGAGCTGTAGGAACGTGAGGGCTGGCTGGCGTGGCTGGCTGGGATGTGGCTGGGAGGGTTGGATCTTGACTTTGAGAGACTTGGAACTGGTGAGAGGCTGAGCAGGTAGAGCTGGCAATCTGGAGACAGACAGAGAGAAATTAGTTAAAGCAAACTGGTTACTTCACTAACAGGCTTAAAGCTAGATGCTAAGGCAAGACCTATGGTACATAACTTAACAATCCGGCAAGGAATGGAAGTCTGGTCTCTCCTTAAGAAGAGGTAGGGATGGCTGATCAGGAACATGTGCCTGATTGCCAGCAGGTGCAGCTAGTGTCAACTCAGGAAACTCAAAAAACTGAGAGAAGGGAGGGAAGAAAAACAGAATAAAAACACACCAAGCACACACAAAACACACTCACTCAGTCCCAAACTCAGACAGATGAGGAGTCATGACAGGATGTAGTTTAAGGTTATTGTGACAATTTTAACACTTTTAAAAGTTTTTCCAAAGCAGATAAATGGCTGAGTAGATATTTTCTTAAACTATAAGCACACAAAATAAGGTAAAACAATACTCCTCGTAGCTAGCAAATAGTCCATTCATTTCAAGCGTGTCCCTTTATTCCTGACTCAGTTCCTCATTTCACTGGAATAACTGGTGCACTCCTGGATCAAAAAAAAAAAAGATCCCTTCATTATCTTTCTTAATCAGACTCATCTCAGGAGAGGGGTCTGCAACCTGTTAGCTCTGTGTGTGTGTGTGTGTGTGTGTGTGTGCGTGCGCGTGCGCGAGTTAAAACCTCCCTCTGAAATCTACTGAAGCAGTGCAGTATCTGATCAAAACCTCCACTACTCTGTATTCCAGTAACCATTACAAAAATGGTGGAGCCAACTTAAATGCTGAGAAAAGTATACACACTACTCTGCTCAGAGAAATATCATTGACCTTTTCCAAGGATCACAGAATAGATTACAGGCTTTTCTGCAGTCCAATTTCCCTTTGGTGAAACATCCAGACTGTAGAAAGGTCACTGGGGTATTTCACTTTAGGACAGAGCGCTTCAAAGGTTATAGAGAAAAGTCTCTTTGATTATCATTCAGTACTAATTATGTTTTTTGGAGTGTACAAAGTGCAGGTCAAAACAGCAACTTTACTGCAGAGGACAGATCCTTCTATGACTTCCATTAAAAGGCAATGCCAGAAAAAAAAAAAAATTGCTGATTGTGGCAGCAGAAACATTTGTTTTCTCCTCCCATTCAAACAGTTTGTGGTTATCATTTTAACACAACAGGCCAGAGGACATATTGTGTTTGTGCAGTTCGTAAGGAGGTCATGAGGAGCCTCTAGACTTGTATGCTTGTTTGGCCAAACACACAGCCCTCTTTTGGAAAGAAAGAGAAAATAAAAAAACTTTCAGACCAGAAGACTATTGTCACACTCCTAAAATCATGCTTTAATATGTTGTAAGATTCATAGAGTGATGATCTTTCTTTAGAAGACAAATTAAAGGATCATTTCAGTATTTTTAAACCTGGGCCCAATTTTTTACATATTTTGGTGTCAAAATTACTAGCAGGTACAAAACTTTCTGGAACCCATGTGGTAGACGGCTTCAGTCAGCGGACTCGAACCGGCTGTAGTGGAACGTATTCCTAGGATCCCTACAAGTGATTCCTGGTAACACCCATTGTTTTTAACAAGAAACAGAAGTCTCGCTCAAGGACAATTCTCACTCTGAAATCTCATAAGAGGGGAATTGTTGCAGGAAGGCAACAGTGTAAATGTGAGTCAGAGTTGGAGAGAGGAGTTTGTTGTAGCGGAAATAAAGCCTTGCTTGCAGTTCCTCTGCATACCCAACAAACTCCTCTCACTCGTTTCCACCTGCATTTCCTGCAACAAAAATAAGGCCCAGGTTTAAAAATACCGAAATAATCATATGATATTATGATGATCATTTAATAATTCATATGTAATAAGACACAAATATTTACATTATACGGAATATTCTCTCCTATTTAAAGTGACTTACAATGAAACAATGTTACTTTTCATGTAATATTAATAAATGTTTAATCAACAAAACATATGTCCTGAGATCAAAAAGCAGACTTCAGAAAAATGGTTCTTTTTATTTCATTTGTAAGACAGGTGCACATTAATGCATGACCGTAAAGGAGGTGAATCGCTCCTCTCACAGAAGAGATGCAGTTGGGAGGTCATTCTATTTCCATTGAGCCGGAAGGAAAAAAAGTCAAGAAGACTAAGCGTAACAGCGGCCAGTTCATTGGCCATTTACAGGAGTGATGTAGGGTTAAATTTGGTCTTGCATCTGCCTTATAGGTCTGGGCAGCCTTGTTTGAAATGGATATGAGCAGCCACTAAGAGAGTCAGTGAAGTGAAAGAATTTAAGATACTGGACGAAACACTGGAAACATCATCATCAAGTGCTGCAAATGATACGACAAAATACATAGTCTGTAATTGCCTTCCAGACTGACGCATTTAAGAGTTTTCTGATCTGACGCTGTTATCGGCAGGACGACATTGTTCGCAGTGTCTTCCAAAACTATTACAAATCACAAAAATGTATACATTTTCTGATCTGACACCTTCTATGGTTAAAGTTTGATTTGGTATAGGTTTAAGTTTGAAACAGTAAACTTTCTGGAGTCCAGCTCCTCTCAACTGGAGTCAGGAAATAGTCTGAGACATAACACTCTGCAAAATGGCGAATTGAGTTTTTTACACTTTGTTTTTCACATGGATTAAACAATTAAGATATAAAAAGGTTGGTAAGTGGATTTTGTTATCTTTCGACAGAGTGAGGCTAGCTGTTTGCCTCTGTTGCCAGTCTCTGTGCTAAGCTACAGTAAGCTAACCGTCCGCTGGGTGTGTCATTTTAGCTATTTAATAGATGGATGTGAGAGTGGTAACTATCTTTTCATCTAACTCTCCACCAGAACGAGAATAAGCAGATTTCCCAAAATGTCAAGTAGGAAACAGGAAGTTAACAGCAATCTCCTGTGTCAAAGTCTGACATTTTGCTGGCTCTTCTAAAACCTCCACCCTCTGTATACTCTGTGGCTCAACAACATCTACTTCTTCCTTTCCCCCAACGGATAAGAGTCATAAGGGCTGCTAGATGTCTTTTTGGGCATTTTGTTTTTTAAAACAAATTATCCAATTATTAGTGATGAGCCCAGTAATTTTCCTTTAGAGCTCTTACTGACCTGTACTGCTTCACTGTCACAACATACAGCAGAGCAAAATGTGTGACTTACTATATTTATCTTCATCTGTTGTCCACAAAATATTCCTACCATCTTTATATTGTAGACCCTTTGAAATGGATACCCAAAACAGTGCATGAAGAACAGGCCAAACTTTGTCTTTAAACCTGGATTGAAAGCACTTGAGTGAGCATAAATAAATTCACTTTGTCTGGCTGGCAGCTTGATGTGGTACAAAAGCCAAGAGCGGCCATTTACAGTAATGAACAAAGGTGCAGCAGAAACAAGCTCCCTCCTCGCTGTGCCAAGATGTGTCGGCACATTTTTGCCATTCTAATGGCACTACTTAAACTAAATGCAAAGTCATTTCAAACAGCTAATAATAGCTCATGGAGGCTTCTGAAAGAAAAAATGCTTCTGACAGCAAAGTAATTAATATGAGGTGACAAAACACTTCATAAAGCATCTCATTCTATGGTCTGGATTTAATTCAGATACTAATGTACCAATATTATTTATAGATTGTTTTATTATTTGAAGCCTGACAAAGCCTGCTGTTAAACACAGAAATGAAAATGACATTTAAGTGGCCGTAAACATAGAGGACAGACACATATGCCACTGCATAGGAAACTTAATGACTGACACCCATCAAGAGTGAAAAACCCACAACCAAGTTTAGAAGAAAGAAGCAGAGAGAGGCTAAAACTTTGGAAAGAAACTCAGTACATGGAGTCTAAAACCTCACAAAGCATAAAACAAAATACAGAATGGAGTATGATGAACAGACAATGAACACTAAGTACAGCAATTCTTTATTTATTAGGTATAATATTAGCTAATGACATTTCTATAGCTCCTATCTCATTCAGCTTGATGTGAAGAGGACGAGTCCTCAACCCCTAATCATACCCTCTAGTTACTGTAATAGCTCTAAAAATCCCTTCTCTTCTCTTAGGTCTCACTTTATCACTTTTCTCAGCAGTCCTTCTCTTGATCATTCTGGGGTCTTAGGAATAATATCGTGACATGAAGGCTTTAACCTTATAAATGGTTGCTTATTGGTGAGGTGCCATGTAAATAGCAAAATGTAAAATGTAAACGTAAATCATTAGCACTACCATAACACTCATTAGCAGGTTTCCTAAAAATACATAGTTTTGCTTATTTGTTTGGTTTATTTTTGTTTTGTATTTTGCCACAATCACAATCAAATTATTGTCAAACAAATGATTTCCTAGTACTTCCTGTGGCGTGGCATTTTATACACTTTGCACAAATCATTATTGTGAAGACATGCCGTAGTCGTTCCACTCAAAAGTCACCCTATCCATTATAAACCTTTTCCCACGGCAGCAGAATCAATATAATGCAAGTAATTTCCTTCAGTTTGAAATGCCACGTGTCAAACAGTCTCAGAATTCCTCACTGCTATCTGAGCGTCAGGCGATAGTTTAATGAGATCTTTCCCTTTCCATGAACAGCTTTATGTAATATGTGGGGTCACACTAATTTTGCAGGGCATGTATTCTATTCTGTGACGCAAATTGTTTAAATGGTCCCTTGTGGAATTTAAATGACGCTTTTGTCTTATCCCCATTATAGACTGATAATGGTTTGATTGCTTGTAATGTTTCTACAGCAGAGAATATCTGGTGAAATGGTAACTTACACAAATGGGACTGCAGTACACACAATAAAAAACAGTCTGGTCAAAATCAATGTTACTTTAAATGTTGTGTTTATAGATGTGAAACCACACATTTAGGCAGTGGAAAATGTGAGCACTGAGAATGATGCTTAGTTTTTATTGAATTGTTCTCTGCCTCCAATTCAAAGGATTGAAAAAGCTCTGTGATCACGCCATCTCCACTGAAGTGTTTCACAGAAAATATGTCTGAATATTAATTGAACCTGCTCTCTAAAACCCCATGGGAGTGCTTAATAAATGCAGATGACTGAATGAGTGAGAGGCTAAAGACTGCCACTTCATTGGTTAACTATCCCACAATTACAACTCTCCATAAAAAACAGGGTTCATCTACCTGCGACATGAATGCTGTTATAAAGTTGCCATGTGACCATGAAATATGACCTATTTAAGTGCAGGTCTGAGACGAGTCATCGCTCTCTGTGTGGTTCAATTAACCTATGCGAGGTGGGGAATGGGCACAAGGAGATGGAGTTCAATCAACCAGACATTTATGCATAGGAGAAGTGCAGTTGCTTTGATATCCACATAATCTATTACATCAACAGTGATCTATTCTTATCTTCAAAATGATAACTTGTTGTTGTGGACATTTCCGTTGCCAACACTTACATTATTTGAAGTTAAAACAGAAACATTTCTCACATGGGCACACTAATAATTTTTCACATAAACAGCATTAAATAGCAGTTTGTTCTATATATGCCGAGTACAGTGACAAAGCAGTATGTCCACAGAGCAGAGACACTCTGGTAACTTACAGTAGCCGTGTGAGGCTGAATACAAAATATGTCAACGTCAGTGTGACGCAGGAATTTTAAACGTTTACAAGCCTGAATAGGTAACATCTGCACATAAGGCACACTTTTTTATTTTTTATATGTTTTTATGTTCTTATATACCCATATGTCTCAACCTGTATTGCTAATTGCTGTTGCTGCCATTGTTGTTGTGTTTTGTCTAATTGTATTGCTACTGTTTTGCATTTTGACCAGTAGGCCAAAGAGATGCCTTTTGTTTAACATTCACTTCATTAATATTGACTTTTAAGTTATGTGGTTTAAAAAAAACATAAAAACTAAAAACCCTAAAATTATTATTTAAAAGTAAAGGCTAAAGACAGTGGGTTTAGGAAATGTTTATCTCAATAAACTAACATCAAAATGCTCAATACCATTTTATGAATGCTCTGTGACATTTAAAGAGGTTACATATAAATAGTCATTTGGAAAATAATATTCAGGCTTACTGCTCTCCATTTCTTATAGATCAGCAGGCAAGATTATAGGTAATCGTGCCATGAGAAAAAAACGCCTCTCTGTCAGAAATGCTTGTGAAGAGCTTGAGGTGCTCCACATCTGACAGTACTGTATAATTTCACCCCTCAGTGTTACCTGGAGTGACAAAATGTAACAGGCACATCCAGATTCAATCCACTGATAGGAGGGTGAGACATGTTGTGGGAAATCACACATCACTCACAGTGTTTCTCCTTATGTCCTACCTAATATATTTGTTATACCTGTACTATTCTAAAAATGACAGATGATAGAGGAGCCCTTTATTGTAATCACTGAAAAGTAAAAATTTTATTATTATTGTTTGCTAACTAGTACATTTGTAACAATTAACTAATTTGAATTCCTATACCTGACTTAATGTGTAATTTGTTCTGACAAAGTATTGGGGTTCAGGGCAGGCCATTTTGTTGCTTAGTTTGCAGTTCAATTTAATTCTTTTTTAAATGTAATATATTGAGGAATAGTTAGAATAGTGGATTTCTTTCTCTCTCTGACCATGCCAATCATCTGTATGTGTCGTGCTGCAAGCAGATAAGCATTGCCCAGTGGGAAGAGGATGTAGCCAGTGTGTGGCAAAAAATATTCAGGTTTGCGTCTCTCATTTGGTAGCACCAGTCAGGTTGGCTCTTAAAGAGGGTTTGAAGAAGGTTTGAATGCCAGTTTTAGGAATGTGCAAAATGACATAGTTCTTTTTTTGTGTCATTTGTTGTTTGTATGTTTGTCTCATGGGTCTATATGCTTGTATCTGCCAGTATTGTGAGAACAGTGAAGGTTCACATTTGCAGTCCATGTATTGCCTAATTTGTGAGCTGATGAGATGAATTGAACTATTTACCATGTAGTTTAACATATGCTGTAGATATGTACATTAACTATGCTGCACAACATATGCAATCTTGGCCTTTAAACTTACAGACGATGATTTTATTAACATTTTACACCCAACCTTATAGAGACATAAACATTTGCATCACAGTGAAACAAACGGTGAGCCAATTCCTGGCTGCTTCTTTTGGCCTACACTAATAACAGTGTCTGTGCAGCACTAAGCAATCAGCATGATACAATCAAGAAAATCAAGGGTATTGAAGCTCATCATGTCTCGCCCTAAAACTGAAATTAAGGAGGGTCTTCCTGTGAAGAGTCGGTCAGTCTCTTTCCTTGATAGCTCATAATAACACCTTTTTGGGGGGTATATTATGATGAAATCCACACAGTTGGGATATCTACACTGGAAGCAACTGTGATGCAACCTGTAAACCAGGCATGTATGAATGGTTTTCCATATGACAGGATGGTGTACTATCACAACACACCTCATGTTTGACTTAAATACTGATAGACAAGTTTTGATAGAGAGAGGTTATGGTATTCCAAAGTGATGGTCCTCTGTATTTTATGGAATATTGTCCAAGAGCTGGATGACAATAAGGGAGATGAATATTCTTTGCTTGTCGGGTTGGATATAAATGGACATAGAGTTAGTTAAAAAACAGTTATGAAATACTTTTGGTAGGCCTAGATTTAGGTTAGAATTGCGACTTTGTGAAGGTTGGGGGAGCTCCATCATGGTGATAATAATAAACACTTGGTTATGGTTAGGAAATAGGCTTTTAAAACGTGTTAAAATCTGATGGGTTTTTTAACCATCCATCCACCTGGACCTCCTCCCTACATAGATCTTATTGCTCTATAAAAATGTCACCTGATTTCTTCCTTTGCTCCTGTTATAATTGCTAAATTTGATGATGTTGTTCTTCTTGGGAAGACGGTCTCTGTTTAACCCCTACTATGACGGTTAGTGGAAATGCATCACAACTAATATTAAAGGTGCCAATGGATTGAAGCCGCTGATAGCGCGACGAATTGGACATCACTTGTAACCGCTATCTGGCCCGTCTCAAGGTCAGATTTCTGTGGTTATTAGTGCCTGTGTTTGTGAATTTGACTTCTTTTGCAATGAGGCTCATTTGCATGGAAAGTGGCCACTTTTGCACCAAATGTATTCATATTACCTTATTTAAATACTTGCAAATAACACCAGAACTTGGATGCAGTTAGGGGTGAATTTCACTGTTTTGGTGCTTTGAGAATTACACCACAAATTCTGCACAATCCTTTTATGAATTCGCCCCTTAATGTTTAAAAAGGTTCTGTAAATATCTGTGATAGCCTACATAATCAATCAACGCTGAAGGATTGTGTGCTTTGTAGCTTTAGTTCTTCATAACTAAACAAAGCGATACTTTTGCTAGAGAGACCAAACAGAGTTCTAACTACTAGTGACAAATAATTCATAGCATTCATATCAAAAGATAATCAAAAACCTAATTTAAAGCTGAATAATTTAAAATGGGCCACCCAACACACTCAAACCCTGCACACTGGTCACTGAATCAAGTCAAACATTTAACTCTGATGTTAATATATGAGCTGGAGCATTTTAAAATCAGTCTATCTTAATGTGTTTTTCTTATCTTACCAATGCTAAAATTACTCCTAAGTTCAACAGCTGACTTGTTATAGAGTGAGTTGAGTTTTAGGGTGTTGGTAATTGTTCTTTCAACTATCAGCTACTATCCTAGGAATGTTTCCTAGGACAATGTTTGTTAGATGTCTAATAATGTCTTGGGAGTCTTAATCTATACAAATTTGCAGTTAGGTTGTGTGGAGGTCAAGGTCACAGACAATCTTCTGTACACTTGGTCTTATCTTCTACAGCCACAAATGTACCACAATGGCCAGATAATTAACTGTCATCATCTCAACTGGCAGCTTCATGGTTTGACCATTATACTGAATAGTGACATCAATCGAAGCCATCAGGTGTGAAGTGCATACAATTAGGAGTTGTCCCACTGTACATGAAAAACTAGTGCTTAGCTCGTATCCATGAGGGTGGTGATGGAACAGCGGATAAGACTCATGCCTTTGGTGGGAGAGACCCGTGTGTCCACTGTGACACACCAATGTGTCCCTTAACCCCTAGTTGCTCCAGAGGTGTGCAACTTCTGTCATATGTAGCAATTGTAAGCCGCTTTGGATAAAAGCGTCAGCTAAATGAATAAATGTAAATCTACAGCTGATGTAATGGATTTTCCATATGCCTACTAAAATATCAAAATATTAAACAGAATACTACAAATTAGCACTTAGTTTGCTAGTAGTAAAAATATGATGTATATTACACCTAAAAAACATTTCATTCATCCAGAAGTAGAGACTTGCTTCTTATGATTTGACAAAAAGATTTGAGTTGCCTGACACTCAAATCTTTTTTAATGAGGCAAACAAAAAAACATCCAACAATGTATTATAACAAATTCACCAGAAGTTGAAATTGTCAAAATATAATGCTTCAGAAATAAATTGAAAGAAAACTGAAGAATGGAATAACATAGGTTAAGCAGGGTCACTTAGACAAGTGAAGTGTAGAGGAAATTGACTTTTGTCAGAGAATGACAATAAATTGAATACATCCCTTGTTGTCAGACACTTTGAATGACTGTAACAATGTGGCAGACACTGCTATTTCACTGTAGTAATGAATGTGGAGACTTCAAGGACAGAGTTTCTAGTGAGAATTCAAACTAATAATTGCTTGATTGGAAGTCAGTGTGCAGCATTTACCTGTTGTACAACACACCTACCACATTGCTACAATCACATCTACACATTTACATCTATCATGCAATTATTTTAAATTTAAAGGGTTGTCTCATGGATGCTGTTCAATTCTATATTTCGTTTTAAGTACAATATGTCATAACTGCTATGAGAGAAAGCAATACAAAACAAAGCTACAGTACAGATTGTGTGCAGCAAACCAGAACTGAATCCCTCTAACGTTGTACGAATCATCAACTTGTGAGGATGCTGAATTTTAGCCCGGGTTCATGCTGCTTGTATGTTTGTATGCGAGTATTTATGTATCTTTATCAAGATTCCTGTTTTAAAGCGAGTCAACTGGAAACAACAAACAAACAATTCAAAAGTATACTGGAGGCTGACTAACGTTAATACTAGCTAGTTAGCCCTCTAGCTTCAACTGATAAAATCTGCCAGCAACAGGTGAAGTGAGAAGCAGCTAGAAGTGAGAATCCTGCTTATGTCTACCTCTGTCTAAAGTCAAGGACCCATTGTTTCAAAAAATAGGAGCAACAGTAACTAAGGGGAATGGGGCGTAGCAAATTTTGGAAACATAATTACAGTTACTTTTTGTCCTTGCCTAAATTCCCTGAGATGAATTCTGCCATTGGCGTTGCATAGATGCTACTGCATATTCAGTTTAAACATACTGACACAACTCAATCGAATTACTACAATAAATATAGTCTGGTCAACGTCAGCCAATTAATGAAGCAATCATTCCAAGTTAGGTCTAAGTGCAATATACACGGCATTGTTCGACTTCATATTGATACATTACAAAGTCTGTTATATATTGCATCCACCCCCTTGACAAGAACGACAATGTGTGTTATTGCAGCTTTATCGCACCATAATCCCCATTGTGGAGAGGGGGACGCCATTCAGTGCTGCTGCTGATTTTACTGTTTGCCCACAAAGCCTTAACTCTTAGAAACAGGCGGGTTTTATTTCTGAGAGAAAGAATGGCATCTAATTCCCCTCGATTGCCCAGTGGGGGCAAACTAAAGCTGCTTTGAAAGGGCACTGATCTAAAGAGCCTCTCTGATGAACATGCTTGGGCTTATTTTCTGGTTTTGATCTATCTATTGGTCACAGTGGGTCTCTATGAGGGATTTTCTACTTTGTTTGAGTTGACTGACCAAATACTCTGCCCTGAAGGTATTGTAGCATGCTGTGCTGGAGATGGAAAAACAGACGATTTCTCCTTGACTTTTTGAATTAGAGCAATGGAAATTCACACTTGCAAAATAATTTGTCTCAACTAAAACAAACAATTACATTTTTCACATTAACATTATATTTAATTACCGGTATTTCAGTACTGCAAATTTTAGTTTTCTGGTCCCTACGCAATAGTAGTACCATCAGGCAGAGAGTCCGACTTGTCTCACACACAGTGACTCGACTTAAAACTTGTCCCCAAAAGACTTCAGACTCGATGTGGACTCGAGGTGCGGGACTCGTGAACAATGTTTATTTTAAGAAAACGTCTGGTGAGCATGCTGTTATTATTCCCCTCCCTCCAACCTATAACCTGCCTACGTAACACGTAGTATCAGCTGCGTGCAGCCACATATGAGAGAAGACAACAAACAGCGGCAGCTGCTGTGTCATTGATCATAAACTTTGTCTATGAAGATTCTCAGTCATCCAGGTCATAGTTATCCAACAAAGCTTAAAGTCAGGGGCAACTGGACTTGGTTGAAGATACTGGAAGACGATTTAACCTCTACGATTTAACCTGAGATGCCGACAACACAAACTTATTCCCAACAGCCTTAGGCTCCACGGTAAAAGGACACAGAGCCGGAATAATCCTAGAGAAAGCGCAACACCAGCTACTGAATGAGAGAGTGAGACAGATACATTTCACAATTGAAGCCCTGAACAAAGAATTGGACAACATACACCACAAACTAGAAACATATCAGCCCAGTACAGCACTGGGAAAGGTCATGGACTTCATCAAGAAAGCACAGCTATCTCAGCATAACAAGAGCAAAGAAAGACAGACCAGGAAATGCCGAAACCTACAGTCCAGAGCAAGCTGCACCAACAGAACAGGAGAACTGTCTTGGAGAAGAAAGGATGGGTGACAAACTTGTCAGACAGGGAACTCACCCAACCAGAGAAAGATGTTCTGGCCAAAGGATTAAACTTTGCCATTACACCACAGCAACTACCTGTAGTAGACCTCATCACAGCCACAGAATCCGCCATTAGGAAAAACAAATGAACAGAAACAGAAGCGGAACAGCTCAGACTAAAGGTATCTGCAGCCCTTTCTAATGCGAAGGCCCCCCTTCCAACCTCACTATCCAAGAAAGGAAAGCTGTGACATCTCTGAGCAAGGATCAAAACATCACTATCCTACCTGCTGACAAAGGAAGATGCACGGTAGTCCTTAACACAGCGGACTACCAGAACACATTGTGTTACGCGCTGTACACATTGAAGAGGACAGGAGCCTGCAGATTGGTGTTTACAGAAAAACCACACACACAGACCAATACCTACTCTTCGATTCACACCTCCCACTGGAGCACAAGCTAGGGGTCATGAGAACACTGCACCACAGAGCGGAAAACATACCAACAAGCGCCCAAGCCAGAGAGAAGGAACAGAACCACCTGAAGGGGGCACTTACAGCCTGTGGATACTCTAAATGGACCTTTGTGAAAACAGCCACAAGATCCAAGAAGAACAAAACTACAGGGGAGGAGGAAAAGAAGGTCAAACGCAACAACATTGTGATTCCATACGTGTCTGGAGTATCAGAGAAACTCAGGAGGATTTTCAACAAACATAACATCCCTGTGTTTTTTAAACCCAAGAACACACTAAGACAGATGCTGGTACACCCCAGAGACCGCACACCCAAACACAAGAAAAGCAATCTAGTGTATGCGGTCCAATGCAGTGAGGAATGCACAGACCTGTATATTGGGGAGACTAAACAACCACTACACAAACGCATGGCTCAACACAGAAGGACCAACTCCTCAGGTCAAGACTCTGCAGTCTACTTACATCTGAAGGACAGAGGACACTCGTTTGAGGACCACCAGGTGCACATTTTAGACAGAGAAGATGGATGATTTGAAAGAGGTGTCAAGGAAGCCATCTACACCCGGGTTGAGAAGCCGTCATT
>NC_060159.1:13777196-13782645 GCF_021292245.1 Micropterus dolomieu
CTGTGGTCCCAGCTGCCTTCAGTTGATTCATCAGTTCCCCCCTTGTGGTTTTGGGATGATTCCTCACCGTTCGCATGATCAGGGACACCCCACGAGGCGAGATCTTGTGTGGAGGCCCAGACCGAGGGTGGTTGGCGGTGGTGTCTTTTATACAGGTAACGAGGTGAGGCGGGTGTATTTGATGTAGATAATTGGTTGGGATTGGGGCTGTGTCTTAAAGAAAGACTAACTGGCTTGTAGGAGCCAGAATACTTGCTGTTTGGTAGGGGGTCAAATACTTGTTTTTCCTCATCAGATGGTTATCAATTTTTATAAATTCATATGATGTGATTTTCTGGAATTTTCTTTGGGATTCTGTCTTTCACTGTTAGAATGTACATATGATTAAAATTGTAGATTGTTGCATTCTTTGTAAGTGGGCAAACCTGCAAAATCAGCAAGGGGTCAAATACTTTTTTCCCCCACTGTATGTACACAACCTATACAGACACAAGGCAATTCTTTCAATAATTTTGCTTTTATGTTGGCATTACTGCTACTAAATATTCAATATGTGAATTACAAGAGCAAAGAAAACTATACAATAGCATGAAAGATCAAAGGTTTGGGAGCTACAACTGCACAAGTCTTCATTAATAAAAGTCCGTCATCACTTTGAAATGTGCTCTGCTTACTATTAATTCATTTGGATGTTTGAGCTTCACTGTTCAGAAAGATGTACAGTATGTGCATGAGGTTTTTACACTTGAAGGCTGTTTTAACATTCATCTGCTGACCAGGGGGGGAAGTTCCTCTGTGCTCACTTTAAATCAGACAAGTATGTACAAGCAGGATGTTGTGACATCACAACTAGTTGTAGTTAGAAGGCAGTATGTAACTTAAACAAATGTGATGTGGAAACTTCAGCACACACACACACACACACACACACACAGTGGACCTTTCAGTGATGTTGGAGACATCTTGTGCCCAGCAGTTTAACTTTTGAAGTGAAAAATATATTTGCATATTCATAGAGACTGGATTTTACAGTTCTGGATACAGTGGATGTAATTAAGAATTTTTAACTTGTTTGCTGGTAGTCCATCAGGTCCGATGATGACATCCCTCCTTGCTACCGGTGTGTTCTTTGATGGCTATAGAGTCCAATTCTTGATCCATAAGTTTGATTGCACGTTGGGCAAACAAAGTCTGTGTTAGTGGGGGCAGGCATAGCAGTGTGTCTCCTTTGTCTTTTCTGTTGTTTTCTCACATTTCTCTCCATTTCCAGCTGTTTTATACCTTTGTTGCAGAGCTCCCGCCATCTGGAACGGTGGATGGCAGCTTGCTCCAGTCTTAAGGGGTCAATACAACATTTCTTCAGTGATGTTTTTAGTTGGTCTTTGTACTGCCTCTTCTGACCACCTGCAGACTGTCCACCTAGATGAAGCTGTCCATGGGCTTGATGTGGCAGGCATTGTGGAGGCATCCTGATAACATGCTCAAGCCAGCGCAGTTGATGTTCAGTGACTGTGGCCTCTATGCTCTTGCAGTTTGTCCTCGCAAGAATTTGAACATAAGGTACATGGTCACACCTTGTGAATCTGTTTATTCACTGCAGACAGCCTTTGTGGAACTGCTCCAGAACCCTTAAAGGGATACTGTGTGATTCTGCAGAGAGTTTGTTGATAAACAAACTCATGAATGTGCATTGCCATGGTAACCAGTCATACTCTGCTGAAATATAGCAGAATCCACAGAGTCTGCTGTTGGATAGCAAGTTAGCCTCAATAAGAGGGCATGTTTTAGCAGTACTGTAGAAGGTGTGACAACAAGTCTGACAATATTTAAATATTTATTGAAGCAAAATACTTTTCTAAGGCTAAATCTAAGATACGGAGTCTAGTTTATTTATCGGTAGGATTATCGAGAGGAACTTGAAAAAACATCATCAAACAAACAATATGTGTAGGCACACAAATGCAGCATCCAAAACACAGAACTAAAAACAACAGTTTTACAAAAATAAAGTGACTGATTAGAGCTGGGAAGCACAGGAGCGACTGTTTATCTTCAGGACCGAAGTCAATGCTAAATTTGGGGCTAACCTCCTTCACTCTTTATTCAACAGTTAGCAGCAACACACAGGAGCTCCTAATTATTCCTGAGAAGCTGCAGTCTTTATTCACCAGCCACTGTAACTTCTACTGTACATTTACTGCTGAAAAAGGTGCTGACCTGTTTCTCTGTATTCACCAGGGCTCTGTTCACGCACGCTCTCCGTCTATTTCTCCTCTACCGCATACACATACTGACCGTTACGGCTAAGCTAACAAAGCTAACCAGCTGGGATCATCACAAACATGACAACAGACAGACAAGACAGTAATACTGAACCTGTCGTTTATGTGGAACAGCAAAGCTGACGTTAGCTTACTCACCTGTCCAGCAGAAACAGAGCAATCCCAGCATCGGTTTTCATTCCTTTCTAATCTCGTAAATTTATCCAGCATTGAAACCCCTCACAGATGTTAACACAGGTCTTCCCCTTGCCTGGTCATATAACTTGTCTCACAATTCCTCAGACCTTTCCCTCTGTGGCTGCTTCTCTGTCAACTTCACAGCTAAAGTCCCGTAACAAGTCCAACATATTCGAACATACTGCTGTTTGTTTACATTCTCTCTCTGACTACTTTGAGCATGCCACCGCCACCTGCTGCTCGTTCCGAGCAGCTTTGTTTGTGCTCAATTTACAGATCCAGGGGCTGTGTAGGAAAACCGGATTTGGCTTCACAGCTATATATAGTGGAGAGTGACCTTATGTCTGCCAAGTTTTCCAAAGGCTACGGAGGCTTGTTTGATTCGATTGTGAATTTTGTGATGAATGTTGTAGCCCTCAGTCAGGATGCTTCCCAGGTATTTGAAAGATGGTACAATTGAGAGTGTGCTATGGTAAAGACAGGTGTGGGGCTGGACCTCCATTGGCATATCACCTCAGTCAGTGGTGTTGACAGATAAACCCACTCTGCTGTAGGCATTTACAACTGCGAAAAGGGTAGTTTGCAGGTCTTCTGTTGTGTGAGCCTCAAGAGCGCAGTCATCAGCATACTGCAGCTCAAGTACCTGCTCTGCTGACACCTTGGTAGTTGCCTGGAGCTTTCGAATGTTGAAGAGGTTTCCACCTAGCCTGAATTCTATTGTGATCCCACTACTACCTTCTAAATCTTTATTAAAGAGCTTTGTGACACATAGGAGGAAAATATTGAATAGTACTGGTGCCAGTATAGACCCCTGCCTCACTCCAGTGCGTACATTAAAGGGCGCAGATTCTTGCCCTCCTATGGCCACTCAAACCACCATCCCATCATGGATCTGTGACAGAATGTTAACAAATGTACTCGGACAGACAAAGTAGCTCACAATTCAGTGTGAAAAGCTTTAGCGTGGTCGACAAAAGCCATGAAAAGATCCTGATGTTGTTCTCTGCACTTTTCTTGTAGCTGAAAATCATGTCCACAGTACTCCTTTTCTTTCTGAAACCACACTGTGACTCTGGCAGCACATGTTATGTCAAGTGCTTTACCATCCTGCACAACATAACCTTTGCAAGGACCTTGCCTGCAATAGCTAGCAGTGATATGCCGCACCTGTTGCTGCAGATAGATTTGTCATTCTTATTTTTATACACGGTGACAATTTTAGCATCCCTCTATTGTTGAGGGACACTCTCCTTGTCCCATAACTGCAGGATGTACTGATAGATCATTCAAATGCACAGGTATCCACCTTGTTTTAGGAGTTCTGCTGAGATGCCATCACTGCCAGAGGACTTGTTGTTCTTGAGGAAGTTGATGGCTGCAAGCACTTCTTGAAAAGTTGGCAAGTGATCAAGGTCTTGGATGGGCGGATGTGTTGGCAACTCTTCCAGGATGGAGTGGTCAGTTGGAGAATGCCGGTTAAGTAGGGTTTCAAAATGTTCAGCTCACCCTCCAGGATCTGCTGTTGGTCTTTTGAAGTTGTCAGTCCGTCCATTGATTTTAAAAGGAGTAGTGGAGCAGTTCTTAGGGCCATGTAGTTTTCATGGTACTGTAGAAGTTGTGCATGTCATTTCTGTCAGCGTATGATTGAATTTGATGAGCTTTGTTCATCCACCATATATTTTAGAGCGCGCAAGGTTCTTTACTCTGACATATCGTTTGCCACTGCTGCCGTAAGGTGGCGGATACAGAGCTGTTGAGAGTAGCCCTGTGTGCCATATGCAAGATTTCCAGCAGGGGTGTGATGGTGTCAGAGTTCTCATCAAACCAGTTTGCGTGTTTCCTGACCCTGTAGCATACAGATTCAACTGCAGCTTCATGTAGCAGTGAGGTTAGGGAGGCCCATTATGAGAATTGTCAGAAGTCAGAATGGCCTCAAACTCTAGTGCCTTTGTGCCTACATAACGACAAAACTCTTCCGTTCTGGGGCAAACCTCAACTTAGCACAGTTCAAATGTTGTTTCATGGGTTTTTTGAGACGCTGTTAGGGGGGCACTTTATGGAGAGTTTAGTCATGATCAGGCAGTGATCTGTCCGGCATTCTGCACCTCTCATGGCCTGGGTAAGCAAGACATCGCTGGTATCAGTACGTCTTGTTATGACAAAATCAATCAGGTGCCAGTATTTAGATCGTGGGTGCATCTGAGATGTTTTATATTTGGTCTTCTGCTGAAACAGTGTGTTCGTAACAGTGAGGTCATGCTCTGCACAAAGTGTGGGCAGCCTCAGACCATTAGCATTTGCCTGACCAACCCCATGCCTACCTAATACTCCACTCTGTATACAGTGCCTTGCGAAAGTATTCGGCCCCCTTGAACTTTTTGACCTTTTGCCTCATTTCAGGCTTCAAACATAAAGATATAAAACTGTAATTTTTTGTGAAGAATCAACAACAAGTGGGACACAATTATGAAGTGGAACAAAATTTATTGGATATTTCAAACTTTAACAAATAAAAAACTGAAAAATTGGGCGTGCAAAATTATTCAGCCCCCTTAAGTTAGTACTTTGTAGTGCCACCTTTTTCTGCGATTACAGCTGTAAGTCGCTTGGGGTACGTCTCTATCAGTTTTGCACATCGAGAGACTGAAATTTTTGCCCATTCCTCCTTGCAAAACAGCTCGAGCTCAGTGAGGTTGGATGGAGAGCGTTTGTGAATAGCAGTTTTCAGTTCTTTCCACAGATTCTCGATTGGATTCAGGTCTGGACTTTGACTTGGCCATTCTAACACCTGGATATGTTTATTTGTGAACCCTTCCAGTGTAGATTTTGCTTTATGTTTTGGATCATTGTCTTGTTGGAAGACAAATCTCCGTCCCAGTGTCAGGTCTTTTGCAGACTCCATCAGGTTTTCTTCCAGAATGGTCCTGTATTTGGCTCCATCCATCTTCCCATCAATTTTAACCATATTCCCTGTCCCTGCTGAAGAAAAG